>NC_068985.1:121822490-121852660 GCF_001194135.2 Octopus bimaculoides
GACACGTAAAAGCACCCACTCCACTCTCTGAGTGGTTGGCGTTAGGAAGGGCATCCAGCTGTAGAAACTCTGCCAAATTAGATTGGAGCCTGGTGTTGCCATCCGGTTTCACCAGTCCTCAGTCAAATCGTCCAACCCATGCTAGCATGGAAAGCGGACGTTAAACGATGATGATGATGATTTCTTAGTCCCAATAAACATTTTCCAATTGATCATCATTACAGGAAAGTCTTTAAAAGGAACTTCATAAAAGTTAGTTGCAAACAGTATAATGCATGAGTCAAGAATACCACTCCACTCAAGGAAAACTGATCCTATAGAAAACTAATGCTTGCTCTCTCAATCAGTCATGCAATGCCAAAACTATAATATATGAAGCAGAAATTGTTTCTGCAAATTTTAATTGAATGACAGTGCAAAAGTACAACATAGAAATGACAGGATAAATTTAATCAATGACATTTTAATCATATGTCATCCTTCAGCATGATCAAAAGAGGAACAAAATCTTTGTCAAGCCGCTTTTGAGCTTACATAACACTGATTTCAATATTAAGTGGAAGATTCTATAGGAAACAGATTCCGTATAAATTTGCACATATGAGATCTTTATATTGAAAAAACACACGCAGAGAAAATTTGTAAATTACCTAAATACAAGATCAGAATTTTTGTTGAAGTATCACCTATTTGACAAATTGATGCTTAACTGCATGAGAATGGATAAAACTTAGTACTTAAGTTTCTTAATCCTTAGTTGGATAACCTTGTTACCTGGTCAGTTGTGCTAACTACAACATCTGATACCATGGTTTGCATGGCTATATGGTTAACAACAGACATGAGGTTTGATTCCTTAAGTGATATTACAACATTTTTCTGTTTTTTGTATTGTGTGTGTGAGCATGTGTATGACTGTATAATAAAATTATACTGGATTTTGGCACATTGTCAATTTGTTAAACAATCCAGGTTGGACTTCTTGAATTTGGAAGTAAATAATCCTATATTTCTGATGGTCTGGTATATTTCTGTTCAATGATAACATAGTGTTCTACACATTTTAATCTCAACAAAGTTGTTTATTGAAAATATGTTTAAAATATAAGTATTGTATCTGGTTTAAATAATTTATTTCTAAGAAAAATCACAACCCTTCTATACACTAGTGTCCTCCCCCATAGCAGTTCCATGATATTTGTTGTTTCCTTATGAGCACACAATGCACATCCATGCCAAACATCATTGTCACCCATGTTAAGAACTACTGTAGTAGACCTATGATCAAAGTTGTTCCAGCTATGAACATCCGAGATTTTTATATATTATTCAATATGTCCAATTTTTTTAAGACGGTAGAATGTGGCATGAGAGAAATTTGGCAGCTATTTCTAGCATTTTAGCAATTACATAGTAGTATCTTTGTTGGCTTATGTGAGTGATGTGTGCTGTGATGAACCTTTTTTTTTTTGTTTTGACATTTTTCTTTTACTGTGTGCAATTTGTTGGCTAAGTGCTATCATACTTTATAGTACAGTGACCCTGATACAATATTTTAATTGTAAGATATTTTTACTTTGTTAATAGTGACTAGAAACAACTGATATATAATTAAAATAACAGTTTAAATCATTGTTTCTTGTAAGGACAAGGATGCTGAAAGGATTGAAAAATTGGTGAGGGGTATAAATGACCATGTGTAAATAAATGTCAAAGTGATTTTAAAACTTCTTTTAATTTGTCCAACACCATGATGAAAAACGAAGAGTTATATACATGCAAAACCTTGTCTTCTCTTGAGTAGGGAAGGGTTCAGTAAATAACTTCCACTTTTTTTTTTTTGTGGTGGGATGCTAGTACTTCTCAGTTTGAAAACCACCAATTTAAATGATTTTTTCTTATTCATGATGGTGATGGTACAGTAGCAGCAGTGATGATGATGATGTCATGGATATTAATTAATTTCGCTTCCATTATCCATTTGTTTTGACAAGTTCTGGAAAATTGTTACTATTTTGTCATCAGATGTCATTATTTTTAGTGTATGATATGTTATAGTTTGTAAATATTTGTATAACATTTAATGGATGTAACTACCAAGATGGGACAGGTGGGTTGGGAACTATTGGTGTTGATGTTATTGCCAGATCTGATCAAACAGATCTGATCAAACAATTAATGTCATTCCAGTTGTGGCCATCCTTCACTTGCTGTTTGTTTTCATACATAGTATATATATATAGAACAGCAAGTCTTAGCCCTGGGGAAAAACCCAACTCCTTTCCTTTCGGAAAATTCAGGAGAGAAAATTATTTTTTAAGGCCCAAAACTTCCTTTACATTATTCACACTACTTTTTTTTTACCAGATTTGATTTTTAAGGACGTTAATGTTAAATTGTGCTATTTACAAGACTACTTTTTTCCCTATTATATGTGGAGAGAGGTCAAGATAAACTGGTGAAGTTAGGGGATGGAATGCAGAAAAATGGTTAAGAAACCCTTATCTAGAACAACATTATCCAATAAGTATTCCTCTTTTTTTTAAATTTAAAAAATTTTTTTTTTTTTTTTATAATGGTTAAGCATAATTTGAAGGAGATTTGTATGTTGTCTCTAGGAACAATAAGGAACAATATAGAGGCTGCCTATGTGAATACTATCTTTTTATAAGGACTTGATACAAAAAAAATGAAATTTGTCTATTAACCCCACTCTCATTGGGTACATACACCCTAAGTGATAATATTTTTCTTTATATTTTCCTCTCAATCAAAAGGCAAGGCTCAACCATGACAGTTGAATTTTGTCTCCTATTATAATCCCAATCTCGTTTTAAGATGCGTTATAGTAATATAAATCTACCTCAGTACTTGACTGGTACTTTATTTTATTGACCTTGGAAGGATGGAAGGCAAAGTTAACTTCAAAAGTATTTGAACTCAGGATGTAAAAGTCTGGAACTAAATACTAGAGGGCAATTTTTATTTTAAAAAGTAACATTTTATGATTTGGTCAGAGGAGGAAGGGCACTATGATTGTTTTCATAGTTTTGTAACTATTAGAGGGAGGGAGTAAGTTATCCACAGGTTGCAGATCTGGCTGAAATACATGCAACAGAATGGACTATACTAAAAGTACACAAGGGTCATGTGGAGATGCTGAACAAAGTGACAAATTAAGTCTACCACAAGAATAGGAACAGTTGTTACTCTGATGTATTTCTGCTTAATTTTCATCTCCCAGATTCCATTCACAAAGTATCAACCAACTCAAGACTGTAGTACAAGACACTTGTCCAATGTATTGCACCATTGACTAAAACTTAGATCATGTAGTTGTAAAGCTAACTTCTTAACTCCAAAGCCATACCTGCATCCATATGCTCCAATGCTCTAGTAATTCTGCCAAGAACCCTATTATTGCACTCTATGCAGGAAATACTTGGTTTGTTGTTATTCTTGAATTTTTTTCACCCTTATCTATTTATATTTCTTTAAAATTTTTCTTTGCAGTTTCCAAGATAATATAACATCATTGATTATAGATTTCCAATCAAACAATCACTTGGTCACTATTTTTAGGATAGCTAGAGGGATAATAATAATAATAATCATAATCATACAAAAAGAGACCCTGTGCCACCTCTGACAGCAGGCTGCTGTCTGCTCTCACAGAATCGACCAGCATTCTGAGAAGTAAAACAATAATAATGATGGTGAAGCTAGTGACAATTATTGTTGGATCCTTGGGGACAGTATTAGAAGGCATCAAAAGGAATATAAAGGAAATCAGAATAGAATGCCCAGTAGAACCATTACAAAAGGTTTTCATCCTTGGCATGGCTAGAATAATCAAGAAAGTATTAGATAGTTAGAAAGAACAAATAGCATGGTATCATAGGCTGCAGGTAGCAAGCCTACTATGCATGCAAGACTCCAGGAGTACCAACAAAACCTGAGATAAAAAGAAATAATAATGATAATAACATGTTTTTAATTTAGAGAAAACGTCAGCAATTTTGAGGGAAAGGGATTAGTTGAACCATCAACTCCAATACTTGGCTGGTTTATAATTTTATTGATCCTGGAATGATGAAAAGCAAAGTTAACCTTAGCAGGATTGGAATTCAGAATGTGAAAAAAGTTGGAACAAGTACTGCAAGTAGACTTATAGTGCAATTGAACCAGAGATCACATGGTAACAAAATAAACTCTGTATCTACATGGTCATGCCTTCTCCTGTAATGTACAATGAATGTAAAAAAAAAAAAGAAAATGACAAGTTGGTCATAGCTGGAATGCTTTTGATTGTATAGTTTTTCATTCAGAGATCACCCAGGTTTAATCAACAACAACAGCCCCACTTGCTTAAGTTCACCACTTAAAACATTTTGGTAATGTCACAAAGTGCATTAATACTTGTAGTTACTATTATGTAAATCTATAATCAGAGTATGGATTCTGTGAGTTCTTGGGCAAATGTCCATAAATATTCTCTATTTTTCACTGACTCTTGTCTTAGATGTTCACATCTGGTTGGCAGCTGACTTCTTGTCTAACAGTGCATGTTTTATGTTTTATGTTTTGAAGTAATTTGTCAGGCCTGGTAGTGTGTTCTTGCATTTAGTTGAAGTGATTGGAATGTTGCACTTGTATGTATGTGTGGTGTGTGTGTGTGTGTATGCTTGTGTGTGTTGTTGAAATGTGTTACTGGATTACATTATTCTGCACTACTAGTACTCTAGACAGTTTTAAACATATTTGTGTGTAAGCGTGTGTTTATGTGTATGCATGCCAATCTGTGTGTATGTGTATCTGAGCATGTGTGTTTGTGTGCATATATGTATGTGTAGGTATCTATGTATACAAGAGTTGTCTACACATGTGTGTATGCATGTATACATGTCTGTGCTTGTATGTACATGCTTGCATTTATGTGTATATATATGTGTGTGTGTGTGTTCATATATGTATGAATCTATAAGTGTATGTGTTCTCATGAATGTATGTTCCCTCATGTATATATGCATGTATATATATATATATATATATATATATATATATATATGTATCTTTGTATGTATGTATATGTTTGCATGTATTGTGTACATGTGTGCATACATACATGTGTGCATACATACATGTGTGTGTGTATAGCTAAATTTTCCAATCCTTTTATTCTTTGTCTAAAGTATAAGAATGTCATAGAAACTGAACTACTAATATATTTGATACAAAGAACATTTAAAAAGAACCAATATTATTTTCATCATTTCAATATAGGTGCAGGCATGGCTCTGTGGATAAGAAGCTTGCTTTGTAACCATGTGGTTTTGGGTTCAGTCCCAATGTGCAGTACCTTGGCCAAGTATCTTCTGCTATAACACCAGGTCTACCACCACTTTGTGAATGAATTTGGTAGATGGAAACTGAAAAAATCCCATTGTGTAGATGTGTGTTTGTGTCCCCCCAACCACCACCACCACAACCACTACTTGACTACTGGTGTTGACATGTTTACAACTCCATAACTTTGTGGCTCATCAAAAGTGACTGATAGAATATGTTCAACTGAGATGGGAGGGGAGTAGTATTGCAGAGTGTGACTTTGTGCCAGATGAGAGGCTAGAGTATGAGTAGAGGGACAGAAATTTGTGTCTTGCAGTAAAGGAAATACAGAGATACTTCAGTAGGAGAGAGAAAGGGGAGGGAAAATGGTGAAGATGTGATGGAAGGAGGGGTACAGTCAAATTACAGGCTGGTGTAACTTGATTAAAATCATCTGCTTTTCTTGTTTTACATTTACTTTTCTTTTGTTTTACAGTTACTTCCCAAAGCATAGGAAGGAGTGCATGTAAAATGCTGTTCGGTGAAAGGGTTGAGAACCTTTATTTGGAAGTATCATATAGTCATGCTAATGCATGTACACACACACATACACACACACACAAGCATCTAAAGATATATTGTCTCTTCTGGATTGATAAAAGTTTATGGACACTAACATCAATGTTTATACATTGATATGCCAACTTAAGGAAATAGACATACATAAAATACACATCTATGCATAACTGTTATATAAACATTTTATAATATACTCACACATATATAGAATCATAGCCATATTTGCACACATACCTCTGTCATATACACACAATTGTAATCACATAAACTTACATTTATACTCAGTCACAAAGGAACGCATGTATACACATGTAGATAAAAATCAACATAGGCACCCATAAATAATTCATGTTGAAACATGTGCACATATTCCCATTACATCGCAATACACATACCCAAACTTACCCACATGCGTGTACCATTCTTTTATTGGTTGGGTCAACAAAAAGTGCACTCTATCCAGTGAGAGATATGTGTTATTTAATACACATAGGATTTAAGTGCAAGCTATAATACAATAGCTGAATGAGCTTGTATAGCAAGGTCTGGACTTATTTGTATTTTTTACCTTTTTGAGCTTGAATGATTGCGTGATGGTACACTGCTGCAGTGTACCATCACGCAATCATTCAAGCTCAAAAAGGTAAAAAATACAAATAAGTCCAGACCTTGCTATACAAGCTCATTCAGCTATTGTATTATAGCTTGCACTTAAATCCTATGTGTATTAAATAACACATATCTCTCACTGGATAGAGTGCACACACTGCATGCTATACAAGCTTGTCTGATAACTGAGTTATCATGACACTTATAGTACCTCACATTTTAGTCCTATGTATATTAGATTATATATAAGTGTGTGTGTGTGTGTGTGTATTTACTTACCTCCTAACACTTGCATACCAAAGCTTACATATAGAGGTATATGTTTTGTCCAGTGAGCAGAAATTTTTTCCTCAAATGACAAATATTTTCATATTTCATCATAAAAATCTTGTTTTATGCCACAATGTTTAACTGCAATGTGAAGTGAATAGCTAGAATGAATTGATAGTTATTACAAGGAATGCGTGCCAAGTTAAATCCAGAGACCAAATCTTCAGTTGTGTTTTAGTATTAATAATGTATGTGTTAGAGTGTAGAGATAGTTGTGCAGTTAAGAAATTCACTTCCTAACCTGTGGTTTTTGGGTTCAATATCACTACACTGCATCTTGAGTAAATGTTTTCTACTTATAGCCCTGGGTCAACCAAAGCCTTGTGAGTGATTTTGGGAAATGCCATTAGTAAAAGGTCAATTGTGTGTGTGTGTGTGTGCATACATAATTTAAAGGCATAAATACTGGAGGTCAGTTTAATGAACCATACCCCACACCTATCATTCACCTTTGAAAAATACTCTAGCTGTTATTTTATCATTTAAAACCTCTCCACACATTGAAAGTTTTATGTTACCCTTTAACTCCCAGGTTAGGTCAGATTGAGCAGACCTGTGATTAAATGATCAACAATATTCCAGCCTGACCCTCCTATCTTTTTGGATACTCATAATTTTTTTAAGGTGGTAGAGTAGGATTTGAGGAGATTTGGCTGCTGTTTCTAGTAGGTCTAAAGACCATGTAAAAATCTGAAACTATCTGCCAATAAACTCCCTAAGAATCCACATAAAAAGACAAAGAAAACAAAAAATGTTTTAAGCTTTAAAACTAAAACAGCAATTAGTGTTACTTATGAATTTATAAAATTAAAATTTCATTATTTTTCTCAGTACACACATGGTTCTACAGGTTCTTATGCACTTATAATTCACTCCAGGTCCCCCCCCCCCCAATGTAGAGTCCCCTTCATTGGTAAGGGGGAAAGATTTGTGAAAATACTGGCTATGTTGAAGGAGTGGTTAAAAAAGCACACGGGGAGTAGAAGTCTATGTGTACCCATCTAAATTACACTGAGATTGACACAGAAATAAAGAATTACATGATGGGAATAAAACTGAGAGAGTCTGTGGTGTTTACACATCATCCAGGGGTTAAATTCATACCATGGGGTAAAGAATTTATAGTTGTGGAATAGATATATCATATGTAATTATATGTTGTTAATGCACTCTTCAAAGTTTGTTAAAATATATTTAAAACATCACATGTCTTTTTATTGAGTGGTGTCATGCATATATTATGTAACATAAAGTAATGGCAGAGCAGAGCTTATGAGCGTGTGCCGAATTGTGTGAAGCTTGTTATATATACTATTATTTAGAGTATATTTTATCATGGAAGTAAGGGGATAAATGGTGAAATACATCAAGCTGAGTGGGTTCATGACAGATAGAGGAAAGGTTGAGAGTCACTGATTTAGGCTAAATCTGTGGATAGTGATGTTGTTGATGGTAGTGGCAGGATGGTGCTGATGAGTGATGATGGTGATGATAGTGATGGTGTGATAGTGGTGGTTATAGTGATGGCTGTGGTGATGGTGGTGGTGGTGTTGATGGTAGTGTTGGTGACGAGTGACGTGAGTGGTAACAGTACTTACAGAAGTAGTGACTGTTGTGATCAGGAATTGTGAATAATTGATTGGAACCTTTCCAATCAATTATTTTCTTTGCAATCAATTAATTTTAATTGGGATACAGACCAATTAATTATTGCAATTAATTGGGATTAATTGTCAATTATTTTGCCGAACGTAAAAACACCATATATTTTGGAGTGTTAGCTTCAATTTAGATAAGTGCCAAAATGATAGGAAAATAAAAGGCACATCTTATAGTTTCAAAAAACTTTATCAGAATATATTTAAAGTTCAGTTTTACTGATTTAGAATTGGGAACACACATTTATACTCTACATTGTACAGAAGTTGAAAAACAAGTAAATTGAAAGTATTTAATTGGAAGACTTTTGCAAACAAGTAGCATAATTAAAATATTCTAATATAGCAAAAGATCATGAACAATTGGAGATTTCTGAAACTAGTTCTTCATCCCAGAAAGCGCGATTGACTTTTAGAAATAATTGTGTTTCTAAATTCATTGGTGTTAAGTATTGCCGAAAATCATTAACAGCATTACCTGCTGAGCTGAAGAAACATTTCAAGATGTTGGATGTTGGTAACAAAAATCTACGGTTCAGATATTGCTGAGGTGAAATTTTATCTTTGTGTTTTTTCAAACAAATTGAAGCAAAATCATCATTTTCTACAGGTAAATCAGATTGTTGTGACGTGTCTGTCACCACTTTCAGCTGATGTAGAGGAGCTACTTCATTCACAGTTAGCTCTATTTCTGCATGTTGTAAAATTTTCACAACTCCACTTTCAAAATTTGGGCTGTGCACAATGGTTGCCGATGGAAGCAAATATTCTTTAAACTCGTAAGGATACAATGTGAGAATTTCGTCAAAAAGAATTCGAGCATCTCCCAAATCTATTTCTGTTCTTTGCAAGGCAACTTTTACTGAGGGTAACTTTATTAACTTGTCTTTTAGAGTCTGCTGATCATTATGATTGCATGGAGTCAACAGATAATCAACCAGCTTTGGATAGTCTTGAAAAGAGTCTAAAAACAGCTTGAGTTGGATGTACCTCTCACTCATGTCATAAGCACTGGACCAATGGGTTTTATTTCTTTGTATAGGTTGCAAAAGCGTTTTTTTCCCAAAGTTTACCCGCAAGTTTTAATGATTTTAGCTTACTCATCAACATATTAATTTTATCAAGCAGAACTTCCTGCTTGTCGAGATAAGCAGAAACAGCTAGATTGAATTTATGAGTGGCACATCCAATCAATGTTATTCTACACAAATTCCTTATAGTTTTGTTCACTCCAGTATTATCTCCGGTAATAGCTACAACATTTTCTAAATTTTTTATAGACATTTAACACATACTCTATAAATTCGACATAACCAGAATCAATGGATGATACCAGCAAAAAAAATGCCAGCAAAACAGTACAATAGACATTTTGATAATTGTACAAATAATATTCAAGAAGTCCAATGAAATGTGTCGAACCCTTAGTCCAACTGTCAATTACCAACAAAAATTTACTTGGAAGTTCATCAGATATTTTCTTTTCCACTTCTTGAGTAAGTTTCTCCATGTATTTCTTTAAGGTCATATTTGTTATACTTCCCAAGTTTGTGTACTTATGAGTCAGTAGGTCTTCAGTAAAGAAGCTGGTTTTAAACCAACACACCCACTCAATCCAACCATAAACATTTAAGGCCGAGCAACCGACCAAACTACTTCTTGGTGAAAGAAAACTTGATAAAGAGGGTTGTCCAGTTGCTTGTGTAGTAGAATACTCTGAATGCTGGTTTTTTTTTATATGATTCATAAGATTTGTCCATCCAGTTCCTTTTTTCTGGGTCAATTTTTTTCCACACTTGCATTTCCATACGTGTTCACTGTCTGTCTGTTTGGTTAAAATATTTTCGCATAATTTGCTTTGTTTTCATGCAGCATGGATTATCGCCACAGTTTAAAATAGAAGATATTTCACCACTCCACTGATGAAAGTCTGATTGAGTTAATATGTTGGAGTGGAATTCAAGACACAACTGAGTTGCAGGCAAAGTTATGATTTAATGGTTTGAACACAGAATGTGTGAATCATTCTTGGCAATCAGAATCAAGAATCACTCAAAAGCGATTATTTGACAACATACACAATAGTCAATTCCTAAGCATGACAGAATGTATGAATCATTCTCAGCAGTCAGAAAAAGCGTCAACACAATAATAGAACGCTATATTTGCCAATTGAATGTCAAATGAAGTATGAGCCATTTGAAAAACTTTCACTGACAATATTGCAATTAACTGCAATTAATTGATATGATAGCAATCAATTATTTAATTGGCAGTACAACTCCAATCAATTAATTGGACCAATATATTGCAATTAATTTTTTACAACCCCTGGTTATGATGGTGACTCATTACAGAGGTGTTTGTTGGATATGATGCTTGGTAGTTCTTATTAATATTTAGCTTTAAGTCAGAACAGCATATTAGTGAACTGTTAGAATGGCTAACACAATGCCTAATTGTATTTAGTTATGGCCCTTTACGTTCTGTGTTCAGATCCTGCTGAGGTCAATTTGGCTGTTTCATTTTTCAGGAGTTGATAAAATAAGCACCAGACAAGTTCCCCAAAAAATGATCAAAGATCCTTCCTGAGCCATAGGCTCATAAGGCCAATTTTCCTGATTCTGTGGCACATATATTCCCCATTTGACAGGACACCAGTCTGTCATCAGATTACTTATTTTTGCCAGCTGGGTGGCTTGAGCAACATGAAATCAAGTGTTTTGCTTCAGAACACAATGCATCACCCAGTCCAGGAATGGAAACCACAATCTTATGATCATGAGTGCAACACTCTAACCACATACCACATGCCTCCACATACCTGACAAGTACTGGGGTCAATATAACTGATTGTTCTTAAGGCAGCGAGCTGGCAGAAACATTAGCACAACAGGTGAAATGCTTAGCGGTATTGTGTCTGTCTTTACATTCTGAGTTCAAATTCTGCTGAGGTCAACTTTGCCTTTCGTCCTTTCAGGGTCGATAAATTAAGTACCAGTTGCATACTGGGGTCAATCTAATTGAGTGACCCCCTCCCTTAAATTTTTGGGTGTTGTGCCTAAAGTAGAAAAGAATATAATTGATTGTTCTTTGCCACTGCCCCAATTTCTAATCATTTACGTATGTAAGAAATTATTATTTAATCTCATGTCAACCTGACACAGTAAACCTATGATTACAGGCATTCCAGTTGTGGCCATCCTATATTTTCTTCAGGTATAGTGTATCTTAATCTATGTTGTCCAGTATGCTGTTTCCTTAAGATAGCAGGATGTGGTTTGAGGGAGATTTGGTTGCAAGTCGAACAACATCAAAGAGTCTCCTCTTTCCCTGTTGGTTAAGGCTCTCACTGCAATGCTCAATAGTTAATGAGTTGTGATGATGATGATGATGGCAGTAGCAAAGATTATTGTTGCTGTTGTTGTTGTTTTAATTTATTCACCACATCAGCATTGACTGAGCAGACCTATGATTAAAGGTGTTCCAGTCATGATCATCTCATCCTGTTTTTGAATATAGTGTATTTAGGACATTTCCAATGTGTGTGAGTGTATGCTTGTCTGTGTGTTCTTTTCTTTTTTTAAAGCACAGTGTATGTAAGACTACTTCATTCTGTCTTCATTTATTTATATATATATATATATATATATATAGTATAATCTGTTAAGTGGTTGGCAACAAACAGAGATAACCTAGAATAGAGATAAGTTTTTAGCCTTGTTAGGGACAAGGCAACTATTTTAGTGTTGGTGCCATGATAAAATACATTATATTAGCTCTGTAATAGAATAGTTAGAACTCTCGTAGAAAGAGTATCCTATCACCAACACATGTCAGAAATAGAAAATATGAGTATTTTGCATGATTATGAGTTCATACTCATAATCATGCAAAATACTGGCACATCACAACTGAAATATTGTATTTGTTGATATATTAAAGCATAAAATACAAACAGTGTTTTTAACATTCCTCATTCTGTGTGTGTGTGTGTGTGTCTTGCTTCATGCTTCAGTCATTAGACTGTGAACATGTTGGGGGCACTGCCTTGAAGAATTTTAGTCAAACAAATAAACTCCAGTACTTATATATATATATATATATTTTTCAAGCCTGGTATTTATTCTCTTGGCCTTTTTTGCTGAACAGGTTGTCAAGTGGTGGTGTGGAACAAACAGACATAAAGACACGCACACACACATATATATGTATGTATGTGTGGTACCTTGCCATACTCAAGAAGGCCCGTACTCCACAACAGAAGTGTTATGATTGATCCTTTGGGTGGTATAAAATACTTGTGGAAGTGCCACGTAAAAGTGCCCATGCAGTGCCATGTTAAAGCACCCATGTGGTGCCACATAAAAGCACATAGCACACTCTGTAAAGCGGTTGGCATTAGGAAGGACATCCAGCCGTAGAAACCATGTCAAATCAGACTGGAACCTGGTGCAGCTCCCCAGCTTGTCAGCTCTGGTCAAACCGTCCAACCCATTCCAGCATGGACAACGGACATTAAATGAGGATGATGATGATATATATATATATATTTATTTATATATATACATATATATGAGTATATGCATGTGTGTGTGTGTGTATATATATATATATATATATATATATATATATATATATATACATACACACACACACACAACAGGCTTTTTTCAGTTTCTGTCTACTAAATCCACCAAAGGCTTTGGTTGACCTGAGGCTGTAGTAGAAGACACTTGCATCCAAGGTGCCACACAGTGAGATTGAACCGCATGTGTGTGTGTGTGTGTACATTTATTCAGATATCAATAATTCTGCAATATTCTCCTCAAGCTATAATTCTTCCTGTACAATAATGTTGTCCAGATGTAAATAATCTATAAAGATTGTCTAAGTCTTGAATTTTGTTGTTTTCTATGCCTTAAGAGCATAATATTTAAAACAATGAGAATCGTTAACAACAGGAATTGTAGGGTTAAGAGGTGTCATCCTAGATACCCATGTAATTCAGAGAAGAATTTTTCAAGCATACTTTCTCCAAAATATGGAATGAGTTTGGGTAAAAATGTGCAATATCAGTTGACTACTACTTTTAATTGAAAAAAGGCAAAAAGTATTAAAAGATATATCAAACGTTACATTTCTGCATGTTATATTTGATGTTACATTAACAGATGTAAAGATTGTACTAAAAAAAAAATGGAAAAGAAAGCAACATCATTCTTCAGAATCAAAACTATGTTTTCATATCTAGAACATGGCAGCATGATCTAAATTATAAGATAAGAAAATAAGCTCAATTCATAAAAGGATGGAGAAATAAAAGTACTTTTGCACCACCATCACCACTACCACAGCTTCTATTATTTATTTATCTCCCCCTCATCAAATTACCTTTCTTTCAATTCTTTTATAACTGGAATGAGCTATGGCTTAAGAACATTATTTTTGTGTTTTGATGGCATCATTTCAACACCACAATGATTGTATACAACAGATTTTTTAAAGAAAATCTTTGTATTGTATTCAAGTTACTACAGAGCCTGATAAGTAATGATAAAGATGATATCCTTTCATGGCTTCTTAGTCAGGGTCACTGGATGTTGTTTGTTTATCTCTAGGTCAAGTCAACCCTGATAGTACAGCAGATCTATGTTCAAAAATACTTCAGTAATACCATCCTATCTTTCTACTGGTATATGGGACTTTATTACCCAATGTATCCACTCTTTCTTTAAGACATGGTGTGCTTTGAGAGAGACTTGGTTGTTATTCCTAGCTAGTGAGCAACTTATATAGTACCTTGTGTTATCTCCTTGACTGTTCAGTCTGATGATAATGTAGCTAACATCTAATATTTTCCCTAATTGCAATATTTAATATTACTGAATTTAGTTCTAATGTTGAAAACATTTGAAAGTAAATTTAATCTATCTTTCTTTTTCATTATCGACAAAATTAGGGTTTTTATCTTCTTGTCTTCAAACTTGGGTTGTCCGACAGGCTGTAACGCAGTACAAAAGTGTGTGTCTCCTACTATACCCCTGGTGTAATAGGAGATACAAATGTCTTTTATTATAACCCTTGGTTTATAATAGAAGATATTTGCTCGTGCTGCCATGCAGTGTGACTGAACCTGAAATCAACTGATTGAGAAGTGAGTTAGTTAACCACGATGCAGGAATATTTTTTGCATATTTCATTTTTATCTAAAAAAATATTTAAAAAACAAAGTCAGCAGTAGGTGTCTATCAAAAATATAAGAAGAATTATTAAGTCTTGCAAGTTATCTGGTAACCTCATTAATGTTGGCGGCATGCACGCACGCACACACACACACACACACACACACAAGGACCTGTACACTTTGCAAAGTGATTAGCATTAGGAAGAGCGTCTTGTCATAGAAACAATGCCAACGATGACATCAGTGTTCAACACAGACTTGCAGCTCACTGCTTCCCTGTCAAACCATCAAACTCATACCAGCATGGAAGCACATATTAAATGATGATGATGAATTAAGGCTTGATTAAGAAGCCTTTCTTATACAGGCACAAGGCCTGAAATTTTGAGGGAGGAATAGTTGATTGTATCAAATTCCTCCCTCCATGCCCCAGTACTTGATTGGTACTTATTTTTATTGAACCTCAAAGGATGAAAAGCAAAGCTGACCTTGGCAGTTTTTGAACACAAAATATAAGCTGGAATATATGCCACTAAACATTTTGCCTGGCTTGCTAACAATTGTGCCAAGTAGGCTTCATTAAAAATAACAATTGTTTGGAATATTCTGTAGAGGTCTTAAGTTTCAGACTGAATGTCATTTGTGGTCATCAGCATTATAATTAACAACATGCAAATCTTTTTTTAAGGTATTGGTTAAAAATGCTTCCAAGGTTTCAGAAGATTCTCACTGACATTTTAAAAATATGTTTACAAATTATCAGTTGAATTCCAAGGTTACTATGTTTGAACACACCATGACTTTTGATTTATAAGGAGTTAGATGAGTTGGGAAGAGATTTATGAAATTTTTTTGTTGCTTAGATCATTATTTATAGTGTTCCAAGTTTATTTCATATGTTTAATTCCTGTTTAAATTCTAAAAATTTTTCTTCAGTTACTTATTTTCGTGATTGTGTTAAATATTTTATTATAACATTTGAATGTAAAGAATGTCAAACAAGGACTTTCTTAACGTTCACATCTTGAGTAGATTCAAATCTATTTATAGCAGATATAATAACTAACCATTCTCTCATCTATGTCTGTCAGTTAAAGTATTTCCAGCTACAGTTTATTCTTCTGCTGCAAGTTCACTGACACAAATGTCAAAGAATTTATCGTGTGCTTTGTTTCTGTGAAGTTAATTTAAGACATTATCAAAGTTATCCTGTAATATAAATTTAAGAAATGCATTTAGATTAGTTTTATGTGATGACGTTCTATGAAATTTTGATTGTCCAGAGTTTTGGATTTCTTTGCTCAATGCAAACTTGTTGAACTGCCTTATATTTATCACTACTGTACTTGAATTTTCTTGAGTTGCTTTCATATAGCTCAGGATCAGCTGTGATCAAGCAGATTTATGATCAAAAGCATTCCACCCATGAATATCTTGTCTTTTACTCAGACATGATATACTTAAGACTCAACATCCAATTTATACTTTTCATGTATTGTAGGATGTAATTTGAGACGTATTTGGTTGTTATTTTTAGCAAAGGAAGTAAATTAGCAAAGCCATTAGCTCTTTGGGTAGAATGTCTTGCAATATTTTTTGGGGGTTTTCTGCATACTGTCCAAATCCAGTTCAAATCAATATTACTTTCTATTCTTTTAGGGTCAGTAAAAAAGTACCAATACTTGGTAATAAATTGGTGAAACTGTTAGAGCATCAGATTAGATGCCTCACAGTAGCTGTTCTAGCCATTTGTATTCTGATAGAAATACATACAATGTATTTGGCATTAGAAAGGGCATATAGCTATAGAAACCATGCCATAGAAAACCTATAGAGTCTTCTGGTTTGCAGTTCCTATCAAACTGTCCAACCCCTACCAACACGGAAAATGGACATTAAATGATAACGATGTTGAGACACTAGTGTCAAGCTGTATCAGTCTTAATCCTTAAGCATTTGAACCATCTCTGGTTCAAATAGTCTAACTGTTTTATGTTCAAACTGTTCAGATCCAGCCTCTCACACCTACCCTACAATGTCATTCTAAAACTAAACAATCTCATCATCAAAGTTTTGAAGCTGCAAGATAATGGTTGATTAATTAAAAGCAATGTGAATAAATAAGCACTACATTTAGCAGAGTAATGTGACTGCTAAAGGGTTAAAGTGTCAGCCTTTTCTTTGGACATCATCAGTATCGTGGAGAAGAGAAACTCGTGTGCATGGCTAACAGCCAGTGTGCTACACAAAAACTTTGCCTAGGTTTCCATGTACAGGTGTAGATGCATAGTTAATCCTGATTAACAGAGGCCTTAATTTTGATGATATAAAGCAGAGATTTCTAAATTGTGCCATGACACATTACTTGTGTCACTGGAATCAAATCAAATCTCATCAGTTTTTGTGAATATTTAATATCAGACAACTCTGAATGCACTTAGTAACATGACTGTTGATAAGTGGTATTGATATTTAATTGTTTTATTGTTGAAACACATACGAGGTCTGATCAATAAGTATCCGGACTGTTGCCATAGTAATGAAGCTAAATCATGCAGAGTGAAGCTGCTAGGCAAAGATTGACCTTGAAATCTGCTGTGCATGCACACTAAATTTAACTGTCCAGCTCACTTCTGCTGTTTACAGTAGTGCTTGGAAGGAAGGTGTATAGTGTGTGATCGTCACATTGACCATGACAGAGAAAGTTGTCATGGCGATACCTGCTCAGAGGCCTGTGCTAAGTTGCAGAAAGTGTATGGAGAGGAGTGTATGAGCTGCACACAAGTGCATGAGTGGTTCAGATGTTTCCAAGATGGCTGAAAAAATGTCAGTACTGATGAACGTTCTGGGAGACCAGCAGAACTGAGAAAAACATTGCAGATATTCAAGAAGCTGTGAGAGGAAATTGTCGAAATCACCATCTGTGAGTTATCAGAGGATGTGTAGATTAGTTACAGTTCAATTCAGTCCATTATCACTGAAGATTTGGGTATGAGACGTGTCTCTGCCAAGTTTGTGCCAAAACTACTTTCAGCTGACCAAAAAGACATTCGGGTTTCAGTTGCACAAGATCTCCTTGATTGTATCGAGAACAATGAAAACTTTTTGAAAACTTTGCATAAACCTCTGAGCAGGTATTTGATGCAGATTCTCTGCTCAGCTTTCTCTGTCATGGTCAATGTGACAATCACATGCTACACACCTTCCTTCCAAGCACTGCTGTAAACAGCGGAAGTGAGGTAGAATATTAAAACTTAGTGCACATGCACAGCAGATTTCAAGGTCAATCTGTGCCAAACAGCTTCACTCTTTGTGCTTCAGCTTTGTTACTATGACAACATTCTGGATACTTATTGATCAGACCATGTATGTTTAATTGTGGTAGATGCTGAACTGAATGTATCTTTATAGAACATTCCATCTAAAATTCAAGAATTTGTTCTCTTTACATCAAGCACATGTATCCCATTGAATTATTTATTTTAATGTACATTTTGGGCACAGGAATGGCTGTGTGGTTAAGTTTGCTTTGCAAACCATGTGGTTTAGAGTTTAGAGTTAATTTCTTTCACATGGCCCATGAGCATTGTTAGGTAGAAACTATGGAAGCCTCTCTTGTGTGTGTTTTTGTGTGTGCATGGTGCATGTGTGTACGTATGTGCTTATGTCTTTCTGTTTGTGTCTTGATACTGTCAGTATGCTTTAGCATAAAGCAATGGCCTCATTTATGTGGAAGAACCATTGTTTACACCTGCTGTAAAAACATGTCTATGTTGCTGAGGGTTCATTATGTAAAAGACCTGGGGATGTGATTTGTACCTTACTTCAATACAAGTAAGGAATAGTAACAGAAAGGGCATCTGGCTATAGAAAATGAATATTGCCCCAATAAAACTTGTCCAATCCATGCCAGCATGGAAAATGTAGATGTAAAAATGAGGATGATGACAATGATGATGATTTATATTGTATATTTGACTTCACTAACAATATTCTCAGTTATATATGTTTGTTGGTGAGTTGGCAGAGATGTTAGGGAATTGGCTAGACTGCATTGTTGTATTTTTTCTGACTATCTGCACTCTGAGTTCAAATCCTACAAAAGTCAAATTTGCCTTTCATCCTTTCTGGGTCAATAATAATAAAAAAATTTAAAAAAATTAATAATCCATATTAGTGGATTAGCAGAACTGTTTGAGCAGCAGATAGGATGCCATGTAAGATCTGTTCCATTTCATTGTGTTCTAACAGTAACTTCTTCAAAGACACTGGTGCTAAATTCTTGTATTGGTTCTTGTCTTGTCTTTGTCTTTCTCTTGGACGATGTCAGTGGTGTGGAGAGGTTAGACTTGCATGTATAGGCAACTGCTGGTCTTTCATAAAATAGACTTTGCTCACTTAGTTAATCCTGACTGACTGAAGCCTTAGTTATGCTAGTTTTGTTACAATTTAAAAATAAAAACAAGGGGCAGAGGTGAACGGCAAAGTTTACTTTGGTGCAATCTGAACTCAGAATCTAAAGACTCAGAATGAACAAATAATACAATGCATTTTCTCCAATACTCTAATGATTTTCTCATCCACTATCCTATCCTCATTTGTCCTATTTTTTATGGATCAAACAGAGTTTATTTGAGACAGATTTTCTACAACCAGATGCCTTTCTTGTCATTTAACCTCACCTGTTTCCAAGCAAGGTAATATTTCCTCATTGCCAGACATGTTCTTGCAGAATACTGGAAATGAATGACACTGCTTGTATGATAGTGACACCTATTTACAACTATCATGCAATGTCAAGACAAAGAGAGAGAGAGACAGACAGACAGACACACATACACAATGGGCTCCTTTCAATTTCTGTCTACCAAATCTACTCACAAGGCATTAGTCAGTCTGGGATTATAGTAGAAGACACTTGTTTAAGGTAACATGCAGTGGGACTGAACCTGAGACCATGTTGTTGGGAAGGAAATTTCTTGCCATACAGTCACACCAGTGTCTTTGTATATAATAACTTTAGTATATTTTTGATGTGAAGAACATTCCGTAAACTATTCCAATAACAATCTTCTGCTAAATGTTAATTTCAGTCTCAAGGATTAAGAATTCCTATATTTGATCAATAATCAGTGATAAATCTGGTCTAACTCTGGAACTTATAATGCTTCTTTGCACAAAGCTGCACACACCACTTCCTTATTTAGAATCACTGCATAATCTAAATTCAGAACAGGAGTAATACTGTAACATACAGTGAGGAATTCTTGTATTTTGTGTGTTTCAGTTATCTCTATACAGTTTAATACAAATATATTTTGACTAATTTCATTTAACAAATTAATTTTATTTGCTAGTAGGTTTCCTTCACATTGTGTGATAGTCATAAACGAGTATCATTGCCATACAAGCCTTGTCATTCATTTCCAACATATCTGGTGATGGGGGAAATATTATCTTGCCAGACATGGCATATAGGCTCAGGCATGGGCTGTGTGGTTCAGACGTTTACTACGGAACCACTTGCCCAAAGTACTGTGCACTGGGTTCATTCTCCATTGCACAGGTCCTTGAGCAAGTGTCTTCCATTATAGCTCTGAGCAACCAATGTCTTGTGAATGAATTTTAATTAATGGAAATCATTGGAAGCCCATCATATATGTGTGTGTGTGTGTGTGTGTGTGTGTGTGTGTGTGTGTGTACATGTAGGACGAAGTGGTGGGGAAGGACCTACAGTCATTGGGACTCACAGTGGAGATGACAGGAGACTGAGACTCCTGGTGGTTTGCTGTGCTTGAAAAGACATGTCAAGCTAAGTAAAAGCATGGTTGTCCTTGCATACTGGCTCATTCCTTGCAATTCTCACCAGGTGAGTATCCCTAATCTAGCAGGCTCATAGGCGCTGGTGCCACATAAGAAGTGCCCTTGCCAGTGCTGCGTAAAGGCACCAAGTATACTCTGTAAAGTGGTTGGTATTAGGAAGGGCATCCAGTCATAGAAACCATAGAAAATTCTCTCTCATGATAAAAAGTGTAAAAACACCATATCTGTTCATATGACAGGGAGTTGTTAATGAATTCACTATTTGTAGAATCAATGCAGCACTATTTTTCATTCAAGTACAGGCTATAGCCATTTATATAGGTACACACACACATCCCAAACATGTACAGACATATACATTAGTGTAAACATGCACAAACACACACACACGATTCTTTTTTGGAACAGTGGATTTTGAAGCACATAAAGCTCTAAATAATAGCATGTAAATGTTAGGTTGAAAACCCTTTTTGGATAGAGAAATGTTGAAGGCTGCTTGTGGGACATCAGCAATATATAGTTATCTATCTATCTGTTTATCCATCTATCCATCTACCTGGCTGTATGTCAATATATACATATAAACATGACAGGCTTCATATAATTTCCATTCATCTGACTCATCCCCAAAACATTGGTTAGCCTTGGTTTACAGTAGAAGATATTTGCCCAAGATACCACACAGCGACATTGAAAACAAAACCACATAATTGTGATGTGTATTTCTTAACCACACAGCCATGTGTGCACCCATATTAATGGTTCTCTTCTAATTTTATGATTTTTATGTGCCTAGATCTAATATAATAAATCAAACTTTAATTAATAACTAACTGGCTCATCTTAAGCTTTGGCACATTTGTTTTATCTCGTATGCATTTGAATATTAATAGCACAGTTGAAAATTTTTAGTAGGTATTTGGCTAGATATTGACTCTTGTATATGGTTATATATGTATATGTATACACACACACCATATAAAGAAGATAGTTTACATCTTGTCCACAGTATCTGTACATATTACACATTTGATTTGTTTATCTTCACAGGTACCAGTATCTGTATGGTAGGCATTTTGGTAATCAATCCATGCCTTATGTTTTTTTCTTCTCTGTTGTCTTCAGTAACTACAGAGTTTCCTAATAACTGCATTTTAAGTCCATACGTCCCCTTACAATACCTTTTCTGCCCTATGATAAGATATTATCTTGTAGATGAATGATTCCCCAGCTTTAGCGTATTGAATGTCAGTGTTTTATTTATATATATTGTTGGTAAGCAGGTTATCACTAGAGCAGTGATTGGACTGGCAGAATCTTTAGAACATTAGACAAAGGGCCTTACAGTATTAGTTCTGGGCCTTTATGTTCTAACTTTAAATCCTGTTGAGGTCACCTCGCTTTTCTTTTTTTTTTTTTAGATCAATAAAATAAAGAACAAATCAATTACCAGAGTAGGGTGGTGATTCACAAAACTGTTATAGCATCGAACAAAGTATCTTGCAGTATTTATCCCCACTTAAATGTGGATGTTCTGTTAGAAGAAACTATACTGTGGTAGATGATATGACAAAAACTCTCATATTGGCTTTTGGTACAAAATGCACTCTTGCTTATATAGCTTGCAGGGAAATAAATCACTGCCATCTTCAGTATTGAGACCACCGAATCACATAATTTCAACCATCCTTTGTTTTGTCAATGATGAGCACTTATGCTCCAGAGATAGCAGCAACTCATCTCCGCACCAGCAATATATAGAATAACAGTACCAGAGCAGGTGTTGGTTTTGTGATTAGCCAGTCAGCATGTTAAAAAAATATATATTAGTGATAGAGACAGTAGTATTAATACTGAGAGGTAATATTTATCCCCACTTAAACATGGATATTTTGTTAGAACAAATTATACTGCCATAGATACCATGAGAGGAACTCTCATATTGGCTTTTGGTGCCAAATGCACTCTTGTTTATATCGCTAGATGGGAGATAAATCCCTGCCACTTCCAGTGCCGAGCCCAGTTCACATGATTTCGACCTTCCTTGGTCTTGTCAATGATGGACACTTGATTTGTTTTGGCTCTTTACATTCTAAGTGCAAATCCTGTCTCAACTTTACCTTTCATCTTTTTGTTGTCAATGAAATCAAATACCAATCAAGTATTGGTATTGTATCACCTGTCTGCTGATCTGTGCCAACATGCAGTGGGCTTGCATGGCACTGTAGAGCTCCAGATCACTGTTCATCCAAGGGTCTCTATTGAAATGTAAAGTGATATATCAGTTGGAACACACATCTTATCATTTACTGATAAGCTATCAAAATCATGTTGATATCTGATTGACAGCCGACAAGGGAAATTTTCCTTCATACTTGTCTAGTTATATTAAATATGTTCTTCATCCTCTCATTAATGTCTCTGCTTAATGTCACTGCCCTGTTTAATTTCTGTTTTTTTACCTAACTGATTCAGTGCAAGGTTCTTATTTTATCTTTTATCATTCCTTCCTAGAATATGAATTAGAGGTTAGTTAGAAAATTTTATACTAAGGTTATACTGTCTATATAAACAGTTATAGTTTATCAGGGTCAGAATGCTGTTATGTGGCAGATATGAAGCACATATACACACACTCCCTTTCCCTCACCTCTCTCTCTCTCTCTCTTAAACAGACCCTATTAAAAGAGATAAAAAGAAAAGAAAAAAAGAAGGGGAAGAAGTAGTTTATCAGTCTGTAGTTTCCTGATGTTTCTATGTTCTCTTCGAGCAGTAACCACTCAGAATTTTGATTATGGTCTCTGAAGTCATTAACTGAATGTTGTACTCTAGCTTTGCATGGTCATGTATACTGGTTAATAATGTAACAAGAAATTGGAAATTTTATCAGTTCCATTTGCTGGCAGTCTTAATTGTATTTATACATTCTCCACAAGATAAGCTGATTCTAGTGTCATTGTATTTTTCTTTCTTTTTTCTTACATATACTATATTGTTTTTTTATTATGTTGTGTATTTCTCTTTCCATATGTCCTCCCAGTACGATTGAATTATTATTATTGTCAGCGTCTCCTCAGTGACCCGAGATAGGTTAGATGACTCTGCTTCCTTACAGATTGCACACTATATACATTGACATTCACACATATTTTGCCATCAGTTTTCTGAAGCGGAAGTGAAGGAAGAACGCACTCAAACTTTTGTTATATTTCAGGTTTTCTTAAGAATCTGTCTATAGCAATGACTTCAGCTATTATCTTTTAGTCATCTGACTGTGGCCATGCTGGGGTACCACCTTGAAATTATCAACCCCACTACTTATGTTTTAAAGCCTGGTATTTACTCTATTGGTCTCTTGTGCTGAACGTCTAAGTTAAAGGGATGTAAACATACCAGTACCAGTTGTCAAGTGGTGGTGGGGGACAAACACAGATGCAAAAAGCACAAGCATGTGCACGCACACACACACATAATGGGCTTCTTTCAGTTTCCATTTACCAAATCCATCCACAAGGCTTTGGTCAGCTTGAGGCTATATTAGAAGACACTTACCTAAGGTGTCACACAGTGGGACTGAACCTGGAACCATGTGGTTGGGAAGCAAGCTTCTTACAGGAGAAAGCAATATGTTGAATAAAATCATAATTAACTGATCTTCCTGTATTTTCTGTTCAGGGGGTGGGGTGGGGGGCACAAAGCATCGAGTGCCAGACTTGTGCCCCCAACCCCACCCTGAACAACTACTGCCCAGTGTATTCATACTTTAAGATGACACTGTGCACATGTGTTGTTTAATAAGGAAAACTCACTTTTGATTAAATTATGCAATAATTCAATGGGACACATATATATATATTTTCTAAGTAAATTAATCATGCATTGTAATTGTATGAGGTACATGTAAATTGACTTTTAATTGATTTTAATTGTAGATTGTCTTATGTAAAAATAATTAGGTGACTTCTTCACTTACATGTAACAGATTGTGGCCATGCTGGGGTACCACTTTGAAGAATTTTAGTCAAACAAATTGACCCCAGTACTTATTTTCTTTTTTTAAAGTCAGATGCTTATTCTATTAGTCTCTTTTGTCAAACTGCTAAGTTATGGGGATGTAAACACACCAACATTGGTTGTCAATCGGTGGTGCGGGACTAACATAGACACAAAGACAAACACACACACACACATGCAATGGGCTTCTTTCAGCTTTTGTCTACTAAATCCACTCACAAGGCTTTGGTCAGCTTGAGACTATAATAGAAAACACTTGCCCAAGGTACCATGCAGAGGGACTGAACTCAGAATCAAGTGGTTGGCAAGCAAGCTTCTTACATACCCATAAGTTTCAATGTACTATACATGAAGCAGTGAAATCTCTATGTAGTCATTTGACCTACAAAAATTAGCAGCTAAATCTCCTTCAAGTTTTACCATACCGCCTTAAACAGGTTACTTGAACAACATCTGTAGTTTGTGTTTAATTGTTCATTTGACTTCCTGTATCTGCATGTTATAAGTCTGTTCAATCAGGAATATCCTGTAGGTTACACAATAACACACTAAGCATTTTAATATTGCTTTTTATATATCTCAGTTCATGGCATAGTTTTGTACAAAGGCTGTTTTGATTTCATTCACGTAAATTTTATTTTCTGACTGATAATATTTTTGTTTTTGTGATGAGGTGTTTTTGCCATTACCAATAGATCACAAGTTTTGCTATAATTGACCAAGATGTTTTTGCCCTTTCTTGTTCATTATTTTGGTCTTAGACAATGGAAGCACCATGTATCGTTTATATTTCAGTTGACTTTTAAATTTCTACCTAAAACAAAAATCAATTATGTATAAAACTAAGAAATCAAACACTAAAAGATCAATCAGTTATGAACAATACAAAAATATATATATTCTTTTGAATCAAGAACCTATTATTGTAAACTACAATTTTGTAATGATTATCAAATAAAAACTATCTATCTGTATGGATATTTAAAAAAAAAAATTTTTAATGACTCGATCAGAAGATGAAAAGAAGTGCCCATAAATTTTCTGGGGTCTCAGTAACTGAGGAAGAAATGGTGGAAATTATCTTTAGATTGGAGACTTTTACAACAAATTGGACTTAGCTAAAAGCATCTAAGTTCCAGAGGGTGGTGTTAAACTAGACCTTCCGCATCATTTCCCATCATCATCATTCCGCTACCACCACTGCTACTGCTTTCGTCATCATCATTATCTATTTAACAGTTTATGTCCTTAGATTGTACCAATACAATAAGGATAACTCTTTTGAGTCAGTGCCATTTTATTTTGGTGGTTTTACCATTCCACCCAGAAGATTGTACTTTTCTATAATGGTGGTTTTGGTAGGATTTTGAACACAGAATGCATAGAACTGGAAAAGAAACCACAAAGCATCACATTTGGTACCATAGCAATTCTACTTATCTACTGTTCTGAAATTATACTTTTTTTTTTATTGACCACAAAAGGAGGAAAAGCAAAGTTGACCTTGGTGGGATTTGAACTCAGAGAACAGAGAGCTGGAACAAAAACCCAGAAGGTATTCAATGTGATGTTCTAATGACTCTGCCAATTCAATGTATTATGTCTACTACCTATGTATAGTTCAGTGGGATTCCTCACAATTTTCTTCTATCCAACAAAGATTTGGTCAACTAGAAGACACTTGTCTAACATTACCATGCAGTAAAGTTGAACCTGGAACTATGTGAATGTGATGTAAAATTTTTAAACATGTAGTCATGTCTCTGCCAATCTGTTATTGGTAGTCTTTTGAAGTAACCCTGGACTTGTACAGACAGTGTTGATTTTATGATCAAAGGTATTTAAATTGTGGCCATCATGTATATTTTTCTTATTTTTGTTTAGGTGGTAGACTACATAGTCTATTGTGATCTTGATTTTTTTAAAGACTGTTGCATGTGATTTGAAGAAATTTAGAAATGAAGTGGGAAATAGAAGGCTCAAAGCCTCAGATTTAGGAAAGAAAACAAAATATGAAAGCTCAAGACCTTAGATATAGTAAAGTGAGAAAGAGAAGGCTCAAGGTTTCAGTTGTAGGTAAAAGTTGGGAAAGAGAATACTGTAATGTCTATATTTTTTATGATGCTATTATAGCATCAGTGAAAGGAACTGGCTTTAAATGGGTATTGAAACTGGATTGTCATGTCACTTCTCCAATAGCTTTACCTATTGCTCTATCAATGACATTGTTCATCAATGTTATTTAATATTGATTTTTATTTTATTGCAGTCATGATAAATGTTGCTGGATTTGGGACATAACTCACTGGATTGACTTTAGTACACAACTGACTGTAGTTGAGTCTATGTAATAGTTTGAGCTGCTATTATGTAGCAGTGACATCCTTTCAAATTAAAACAAAATGTGACAAAAACCATCAGATAATGCAGTCTTATTTACTCTTCAAAATCTGGGATGGGTCATGGCTGGAATGCCTTTCAGTATATGTCTACTGACCTGTAGCAAAAGACTGACAACAGTAACTCAGAGCACGGAACTATTTTTCTTATTCTCCCACCACAACAATATTAAATAATTATTTCTTATTGTAGTGCAATAGTTAAAGGAGAAAAGCATTAGATAATAGCACAGACCCCGAAATATAATTTCCACTCCCACTACCACTGCTGGCTGGTACCATCTACTCTCAATAGATTGAATTACTATTCTTATATATTTACTGTTACTTTATATTTGTCCAATTCATAATATCCGTTCACAGAATACTTGCTTTTTCCCCTACTCTTCCACTTTTCCCATCATTTTGTCTACTATTAAAAATCTCTGAAGACTATGTTTTCAAATAAATGTCCAAAGCATCTAAGTTTTCTCTCTTTGATAATGTCTAATAAAAAATTTTCTTAGCTTTTGCCATTCATAGTACTTCCCCATTCGTTTTGTATTCTGTCCATTATATTCTCTAAAGTTTTCTATTATGTCCATATCTATTTGATAGTATTTCAGCTAATGCTCACATTTCAACTCAGTGTAATAGAGTGAACTACACATAGCATTTTAATAATCATTTTCTGATTTTGAAATTAATGTTTCTTGATTTTAATATATTTGACATTTTTTTTCAGATGACCTTCCAGCTATCTCAGTCATTTTGATTTCTGGCAGAACCACTAGTGTGTCAGGCAAAATATTTTGTAGATTTATTCAAACTATTGACATTTTGAGTTCAAATGACACCAGGGTCAACTTTGCTTATGATCTCTTTGAGGTCAGTGAAATAGAGTACCAGTCATGTACTGAAGTCAACATAATCCCTCCCCACCCCTTCAAAATTCCTGGTTTTGTGCTTAAATTGGAAACAGTTATTGCATATATCCCGTTAAATATCTTTGGTGTCTGTTCAATTGGCTTTCCCTCAATTGTAATATTGATTTCAAGTGACTTCTTTCTTGCTGATTATCGTTGATTTAACTTTCTTTACGGTAATTGCCATTCCATAAGACATTTCTTTGTTACATACTGTTGTTACAAGGTTTCTCTTGGTCATCTTTGTTGAAACTATAGAACTGAGGCCTAATTTATTCACTTTGGAAGGATAAAAGATAAAATCAACTTCAGTAAGTTATGAGCTGACAAAAATTGAACCAAACTTTCTATTGTTTTCCCCTTTCCCCATTCTTTATTATTACTACAGGATATGTATTACAGTATAGTGCAATTGATACAGTGAGACTGAATGGTTAAGAAGTTCGCTTTACGATCATGAAGTCTTGGGTTTGATCCTAGTGTGTGAAATCTTGAGTAAGTGTCATCTTCTATAGCCTCAGGCCAATGCATCCCTTGTAAATGAAACCAAGTAGGCAGATACTGTGGAAACGCCCATAGATGGAAACGCCCAGCTTAATCATCGATGAAAGGAAAAGTTAATTGCTGGGCCTTATAGGCTGCTTGGTTCTGTATTTTTTGAACTTTTATTCTTTTTCTTTCTTTGTTTTTTTTTTTTAAAAACAGTTCTCTTTAAAGGCGAAAGTAATCATATTAATTAAATTATATCACAATTAAATTTTTAAACGCTATATTCAGACTCATTTAACATTTTTGTATTTGTTTGTCCAGTAATGTCCTTTCTATGTTTTGATCATTATGATTGTAATAAAGAATTTATCTCTAGCCGAACAATTATTCTGTGCTGATGAAGGGAAATAACCCGGAAATTGCGATACACAGATATTGCTTTGAGCTGAGTGGGGGTGCGAGATTCCCTTGTTTGAAAATATAAGGACACAGATCGTGTCGTATAGCCAGCTGGAGATGATGTCTCCTGGGGCTAAATTACAGCAACGTTCATCCTAAACCAGGACTGCCATGTTATGTTGGCAAACAATCTTTACTACAAAAGAATAAAAGCATATATATATGGATATGTCTACTATATATTTGTGAAAAGGGTGGACATTGTCTCACAAGCATTTGTGCAGTCAAAAGTGTTAGTAAATGTGGTTGGGTTGACCTGAAAATTTTCACACCTATGTTACAAGTGGTGGGGAGTTTGCATGGCAACTTTGAGTTTACTCAATTGAAAGGTGTGGCCTCTAGGGCAAAATTCCTCATCTTTAAAATGTTGCCTGAGTAGACCTGGATGAAATCGGGTTATAATACTAGTATATATATATATATATATATATATATATATATATATATAAATACTCTGTAAAGTGGTTGATTTTAGGAAGGGCATCCAACTAACTGCAGAAACCATGCCAAAGCAGACAGAAGAGCTTGGTGCTGATCTCTGGCTAGTCAGTTCTTGTGAAATCATCTAACCCATGCCAGCATGGAAAATGGGCATTAAATAATTATGATGATGTATATACATACTTATATGTGTGTGTGTATAGATATAAGCACAGGCATGGCTGTGTCATAAAGAATGTCAATTCCCAAACGTGCTGTCTACTTTAGTCCCTAACCAGCCAAAGCCTTGTGAGTAAATGTAGATTTAGTGGACAGAAACTGAATGAATCCTCTTGTGTGTGTATATATTTTTAGAAGCTGAAAAACTTCACAAACTGTTTGTGAAGATTTTTTTACTTCAATAAAACACTATAATTGAGCCTGTATGTATGTATGTGTGTGTGTGTGTATATATATATATATATATATATATATATATATATATATATATATATATATATATATATATATGCTTACTATAGCCTCAGGCTGACCAAAATCTTGTGAGTGCATTTCGTACTCGGAAACTGTATTTGTAATTTCAACCTGCAACATCATAATTTTAGCATGTTTGTTTCTGGATAGACAAAAAAACAACAACACAAAAGAAAAACTGAAATGAAAACATTAAAAATAACAAAACAAGCTATAACATGACACTACCAAGCTGTGGTAGTTGACCTTCTAACACAACCAAATATATATGTGAGTATACATCTGTGTGTGTGTGTGTGTGTGTGTGTGTGCACATAACAACATAACCGAATTACAGACATATAACTATATATCTAATAAATATGCAGCATATGATTATGCACACACAACTCAAATACCCAGTCAAACAAACAAACATTCACAGTCGAGGCATCAAGCTGTTAGATCAGGTTATGAAAGTTACAGAGAGGGTCAT
>NC_068985.1:121852760-121857233 GCF_001194135.2 Octopus bimaculoides
TATTTATTTATGGGTTTCAGCCAAGTGGCTGCGGTCATGCTGGAGCACCTGAAGGTTCACTACAGTTGTTTCAGACACATTTTATATTGATGAATCATTCGATTACATCATAAAAAAACCTATTGTATTTGCATATGGTATATACATGTATGTGCTGAACTCGACCCTTTTCTAGTGTCCTGAATGTTAAAACACTTTGATTGAGATGAATCCTATGCTCTTAGAGCATCCACCTCTGCTACTGACTTGGTCACCTAGATATTGGAAGTTATCAACTACCTCTAGCTTACCCCGCTGGCATGTAATGGAGCCTATTTTCTGTACATTTGTAGTGTTTACTGTACCTGTGCACTTTCCAAGCACAAAAACTATTTTTCCAGTTAACTTTCCTCTGATATTGCTGTACCTCTGGTGTGTCCATAGCTTGCACTGGGTACATCTTATGGAATTTCTACCTACACCTTTCCTACTGATCGAGTAGGGCTATCTACCTAAAGGCATTTGTGATTTGTCTGCTTTCCTATTTTCTAAGACTTTAGTTTTTGCTAGGTTAATTGTAAGGCACTTCAATTCTAGACCTTGTTTCCATACCTGGAACTTCTTCTCTAGTTCAGGTAGTGATTCAGCTATAAGAGCAAGGTCTTCAGCATAGAGGAGTTCCCAGGGGCAGCCCATCTTAAATTCCTCTGTTATTGCCTGGAGGACTAAGATGAACAGGAGGGAGCTGAGGACTGATCCTTGATGAACCCCTACTTGTACCCTGAAGTCATCACTATACTCATTGCCAACCCACACCTTACTAATTGCATCCCTGTACATGGCTTGTACAGTTCTCACCAACCACTTGTCCATCCCTAGTTCCACATTGACCACCAGATAACGGATCAGGGGGACCCTGTCAAAGGCTTTCTCCATGTCATTCAAAGCCAGGTACAGAGGTTTATCTTTGGCTATGTATTTCTCCTGCAGCAGCCTTACCAGAAATATAGCATCAGTGATGCTTCTGCCTGGCACAAAACCAAACTGCATCTCATCTAGGCTAACTCTCTCCCTAATTAGTTGGATTATGACCCTCTCCATGATTTTCATTACCTGATCCAACAATTTAATACTTCTGTAATTATTTCTAAGTCGTCACCTTTATTTTTGTAGCAGTCGACTATGGTGCTGCTACACCAGTCATTGGGTTTGACTCTTTCGTGTACCACCTGATTAAATATACGGGTAATTAAACTATGACCCATACTCCCAGATATTCTAAGCATCTCTGCAGTTATTCCTGATGGGTCGGTGGCTTTCCCCATCTTCTTATCCTTCATGGCTTTTATCTACAATGCTACTGTCTATTCAGGTTGCTGGTCCTCTGTTGGATTAACATTAGGCAGACTCTCCTTCTCCCATGAGTTCTCTACATTTAGTAGCCTTTTATAATGACACTTCCAAGCCTCTTTTTTGCAAAGTCACTAACTGCAAGTGGACCATCATCCATGCAAACACATTTTTCCCCCACATCATCTCAATTTTCCCTGGCACACTGTCTGGCAAACCAAAACACTTCAAGCCACTAGTCCTCACACTGCAGAACATTGGAAATTTCTTCCTTTCTGTTTCACCCTTTGCTAAGTATGTCTGCCTCCTAGCTTCTCTTCTAGCTGTCTGATATAGTTCCTTGCTACCCTAACACTTCCAGTCCTTCCAAGCCTGTTTTTTTTTTTTTTGTTTTAGTGGCCCTATCAACTACATTGTTCCACCACCATGTCACCTTAGGATTGGTTGGGACTTAGCACCGCCTACAAATTTGGTCTGTGGCTCTCAGTAAGTTGTCTTGTAGGAACTTCTAGTTATCCTCTATATTGCAAGTCTGTAACACCTTCTCCTTCTCATCAAAAGCTTCAGTTAGGAAATCCCAAAACCTCTGACTATTCAAAGGACCTTTAAGTTTCCAGATCTTTCTTTTCCAAACTGGCTTGCTTCTTGGGTTCCTTTATGCCTGTAGCTTGAAGTCACTAATAAGTAATCTATACTGAGGGGTACAGTCTTCACTAGGGAAGGCCTTTGCGTTTAAGAGCAGCCATGAATCCCCTTTTCTGGTGAGAATGTAGTTAATCTGGTGAGAATGGTCACCGGATTTATAGGCAGAGATGATTGTTGCTGTCCTATTCTGCAAAACTAGTCTAAGCTTAAGCATCCTATCACATATTCTGACTACTTCAATTACCTCATTTGCCCATTTCTCTGCTAGAAGTATGCCAACACCTCCTACCCCATCACCTTATACCCCATCCTACCCCAGAAGAATTTGTACCTACGCTTTTTACCAGTGAGGAACCTGGCTGAAGCTCCCCTCCTCCAAACTTTTTGGATGCAGTACATATCAACACGTCTCCTTTCAAGCATCTCAACAATCTCACTTGACCTACCTTTCAATGTGCCTACATGGGCAGTGCCAACACTGAGGGACTATGTGGGGAGGCAGGAGGTAACATGGGTAGGTGAACAGTAGCAATCAGTATCTGAAAAGAAGGTTGTAATGAGCATTTGCCAATAGACATGACATAGCAGTTGCCTTCATATTTAATCCACCATCGTTAATGTTGCACTTGCTACCTCCACTGGACATAGGTGCTGTACCAGCATTAATTAGTACAGCAGTGTTAATTACAGATACCAATAAATGTATATAAGTTGACCTAGGTTAGCTGGTTAGTTATTGTTACGTGTTGTACAAATACAAATGTTGGTAAATTAGTTAGATAGGTAAACAAGATAAGAGTAGTTAATTTGTTATATATAGTTAGTGACTAATAAATTAAATAAATAAGCTATAAAATATTAAAACTAGGAACAGCATGGTCATGTTCAATTTCATGTTACAGCAAATGGGTGATATGATTGCAGGGAAGGGTATAGGTGGTGGTGGTGGGGGGTGCAATGCATGTAAGCAAACATTGTTTAACCAGAGACAAGAGGGAATACAGGGCAAGCAAAAATTAAATTGAATAAAATTATATTTAAATGGTATTAACAAGAAGGTCCAAGCATTAATGAAGATGTTGACAGAGGAAGATATGAAACAAGTATGAAATTAAATTAAATTGAACGTAGTTAAATCAAATCAAGTAAAATTAAATAAGATTAGAAGAAATTAAGTTAGATTAGAGCAAACTAAGTTGAATTAAGTTAATAAGGATGAGGGGAGCAGCAAAGATGAGTAGATTAAATCTGAGGACAAAAACACAATTTCAACTTATCTGAGCATTCCAGCATGTCTTAACCAGCGAAGAGATATGATAGAGGGAGATATACATATGTGTGTGTGTGTGTGTGTGTATATATATATATATATATACACACACACGGGGTTCGACAAAATAATGGAAACACCTTAAAATTTCAAACAAATTTATTTTAATATGGCGTAGGACTGCCTCTGGCAGTAATTACAGCTTGAAGAGAGAAAACTCCGAATGACCTGTCTGTGTTTTCTTTGTATCGTCTATTTGAATGTTTTGTCCCTTTCTTGTATCACCTAACTGTCTTAATGTTTTGCGTTCTTGTCTCAATCTGTATTATTTATATATATATATATATATATATATATATGAAGAGAGAGAAAGGGAGAGAGTGTGATGACGATGACCATATTTATCTGTCTTATCTCTCTCTTTCTCTCTCTCTCTCTCTACACACACACATAAGTGTGTCTGTCTCCATGACATTTGGGTACCTTGACTCAGTACTTAATGACTGTTTTTATAGATATCATTTTGTCTGCCTTCTAATATTTTAACCAACATTCTGCTTTAGCCACACCAACCTTGCTCCACCCTCTGTTATATTTTCACATGAATATATCCAACTAAGGCTCAGATTCAGGTGTTCTGCACTACAGCATAGCAAGGCTTCCAATTCTTCTGAAACAATGCCAGGTGATAGATAAGTGTACTCTTCTGTTAGCTTCCTTCCCATTTGGAAGCTTCTACATTGTTGCTCAACCTGGAAGAAATAGCAACTAAATCTCTCTCAAATTCTAACTTACCATCTTAAAACTAGTTAACTGTACAATCCGACTAACTTTGCCTGAGATGAAATTTTCCTGATAAGAAAACAATGGTCACAGATTCTTTGATAAGAGCTGATATGGGGGATACAACAGAAGTGTGACGAAAGAACTCTGGGCAAAATAGGATTAATGTAATGTAATGTAATATAAAGCTGAAGCAAATTAGCACCAAATATACAGTGCGTGTGTTTTTATTGGCTAAACTGGCAATATGACCATCCCCGGATCTTGTTCAAAACGGGGGCACCAGTATTTTCTTAACGAAACACTTTGAAACTTGGGACACTGGTAGAATGTGTCATATAAAACATCTTTTTCTCTTAATCTTCTTAACAAAAAAACGTACATGACCACAGTCAAATGACTGAAACAAGTAAAAGAGTAAATATATATGTCATACAATATTATAT
>NC_068985.1:121857622-121867526 GCF_001194135.2 Octopus bimaculoides
CCCCCCCGAGTCTGTTTGCTTTGTTACTGATAATAGTGATAAGAAGGATGGTGCTGATACAGATAAGGGTTAGGGTTAGGATTTATTGTTGAATCCTTGATATTGTTCTTATTGTTGCATACCTCTGTTTCAGTTGTAGTTGCACAGAATTGTTCTTGTTGGTTCCCCTCTGTAAGTAATGAGCCCATTTCTGTATGTCAAAGACCAATCTGTTGAATAAAGTCTCTGTCGCTGTCACCAGTGAGCTGTGACATATTGAGTGGGGCTTCATAGCTTATAAGACTATGGTTCCATTGGAAAGCCAAGAACTGTCAGAGGTTAACAATTCAGATGTCACCTCTAGAATGCCCAGAGTTGAAACAAATAACATATCTTGGTTGACATGCTAGCAAGTTGTGCCTATCTACTACTTTGAAATGATAGTTTATCTATCAGGCATTACTAAAATATGTCCCCCACCCAACTTTTTTTCTCGTAACTTTCAGGAAAATGGATATTTTTTACTGAAATTTTCTACAATTTTCATTTGTGTAGATTTTTATGATTAAGTCAGAATTTAATGTGGGGAAAAAAAAGGCAGATTGAAGTGCATATATTTTAACTTCTCAATTTTGTTTCCTCCTATGTTTTAATGATGTAGATTACAATTATGTTGGGATCTTTGGGGTTTGACGGGCAACATTTGTTTTCTTAATGAAACACTTTCAAACTTGGGACACTGGTAGAATGTATCATATAAAACAACTTCTTCTCTTAACCTTCTTAACAAAATTTTGTACATCGCAAGTTATTTCATGTTAAAGTTGTCGTATTTCTGTAATTTCAACCAATCACTGACATCTATTCAGCTGAATACATTTACTGCTGTTTTCTAAATAGTAGCTTTTGACCTGTAAGAAAAATGTTATTCCCTGACATATTTCATCCGGTTTAATCGCAATTTATACGCATATATTGTTTATACAATAAATTACGCTGTGCGTATCTGTGTGTGTATATTTTTCCCATAACCTCACTCATAACCCTAACCCTAACCCCAACCCTAACCCTAACTCTAAAACCCGAACCCTAACCCTAAACTAGAGTTTGATTTGAAGAAGATTTGGCTGCTATTTCTAGGAAATGACGCACTTGGTGGAGGTGCATTAATAATTCTGGTAGCTCCAATAACAAGTGCAGGCAATATTCAAGTATTTTGATGGCTTTTTCCCCTTTGTTTACGAACAGTCTAGTTAATCGGAAATGTCAGAACTAACGGGGATTAATACCATATACACCGTCACAGCAGTTACTGTATACAACTGAATAGATGTCAGTGATTAGTTGAAATTACCGAAATAAGACAATTTTTAACGTGAAATAACTTCGAATACAAAATTTATTATCTGTTCTATACCACAAAACATACAAGTATACGAAGTTTGAAAGTATTTCGGTACCAAAAACACTACATAAAAAAACGTTGCCTGTCAAATCACAAAGGTCCTTATGTTGAATAAAAAATACTTCTTAGGACTATGCATTTCATTTTATTTAAAAAATATTCATTTTAGAAATTTCAGAAGGTGAAGGGTGAAATAGTTTCAATTAAAAATATCCATCTTTCAGAAAGTTACAAGGAAACATAGTAAGAGTGATGGGACATACTTGTGTAGTTGTGTCATCTCCTAATCCTGTAAAGTGAAGTTGACCTAGGCAGAATTTGAAGTCAGAGCAAATATCACAACTTCTGATGCTAATAATTCTGCCAATTCAGCATCTTACTGTCTTTGTTGTATTCCTCTTAGCAGTAGTGGCTCGTAGATAAAATTAGTTGGGGTGCTACTTCAGAAAATTTTTAGCCATTATTTTAATATTGTGTAAAAGGAAACAAACATATAAAAAGAAAATTTATGCATAAACTTGATCGGTTCGCGTTTTAGCCACTGCTGGGTAGTGTGTTTAATTTATTCACTGAAGACTGCCGCGAATTTCCCCTTGTTTTTCAAAAATCCCCCCTAAATCACAAAATAGGGAGGAAAATCTGCCCTATTTTCCGAATCCTAGCAGCAACACTGTAGCTGGAAGCAGGATAATAATCTAATTCTACACTTTATCATATTCAAGAATATAAAAACACATTTTAAACACAACACACATGGAGTCACAAAGAAACACTAGCTTTCACCAGCACACCAGGATTGGAACTGCATGAACTACAGTGCTCTCTCTCCTTAGCATGCAGCTTCCTACCTCGGACATGTAAGCATGCACACAACAGCCAAACACTGCATTGCTGGAACTGTGAAGCGCACAGTTCTATACAAGGATTTTTGTATATTTTTTATAAACTAGGGGATGGCTACTGACATTAAGCTTAAGGATTATATAATGTACAAGTATAAAGAAAGAAAGAAAAAAGGACTCATTACATTGAATGTTATCAATAATATCGAGTGAAAATAGGGGGTGCTGCAGTTCTGCAGTACATGAGCTGCCACTACTTCCTAGTATCTTTACTAATAACACTAAGAGCTATGACAATGGAGAACAGATTTGTCCAGATTTATGACAGTCAAGCTTGTAGGGCATTGATTTAAGCAATGATGATGATGATGATATTGCTGCCACCACTAATGACAATGACAGTGGTGGTGGTGGTGGTGGTGGTGGTGGTGGTGATAGTGGTGGTGGTGGTGGTGGTGATGGTAGTGGTGGTGGTGATGGTGGTGATGATGATCAGTAAACCGTTGATCAAATCTGCCCATGATCACACTTTCTTTTTCAGGATATCTAGGAAACATTATCAAATGGGCATGGTTTGAAGGTGATTCGATTGCTATTTCTGAATGATCCTGTGACAACATTAGCCACATCTTCACACCTTTCTTGGCTCTTGTGTTTGTGGGAGATTTGTAATAATGTGTATTTAATATAAGTGGTACTACTGCTTGGATTAGTCACGTCAGTGGGGAGTGGTGATGTCAGTTGGTAATATGATAGTGTTGGTATTGGGTATAAAGAACTGGAAGAACGCCATTACATTACATTCCTCCTTCTGCACTAAGGTCAGTAAAATGTAGCTATTGGTAGAGTAGAGACTAAAAGAGAAATTACTGAATAAATAAAATTAACATTTCTGGCAGTTTTTTTCTTTGCTTCTGCACCCCTTTCCTACCCATCTCCAACATCTTAGTATAAAAGGAAAAGAAATATTCAATTCATTCAGTCTTTCTCAGGCACACTTACCAACTAGAAAAAAATATTTTTTACTTTCATTCCAACACCTCTCCACTCCTATGAAGAGATCATGTGAATATGTCTGTTTAGTGAAACCTAAAACATTAAACTTCCTGTTAAGCAATTCTCCCCACCTCCAACACCTTACCCCAGTCTTCTGCTCCATTCAACTTTATTTGAAGAAGTATGTCTCCTGCACACTTTGTAAATGTGAATATATATCAGTTACAATGTGATAGAGGGCTCTTAAATCCTTTTTACTATGTGTTATGGTCCCTGCATCTACCATTTCTGCAGACACAAACATACATTCAACATCCATTAAGCCATTCTCACCTATTTTACTTTTCTTCTTTTTATTTTTTTTTTGTTTTGTTTTGAAAGTTAGCTAATTAATTGTTTTCTAAATCAAAAGAATCTGTAGATCTGGTGTTTATCTCCAGTTTAAGAGGATGAAAGGAAAATATCTTCTGGAGAGTGTACTGTTTATTGTCATTTGTATTATCAATGCATCAGCCCAGTGAATCGTCAATTCCACAAAGATCCTATTTATTTAGAAGTAGTTGGTCTTGGTCATTAAGAGTTCAATCATCACTGGTGATGGGATAAAAATCACAGACCCTCTTAGTTGGATATTGGGATCTCATTGCTAGAAACCAAAAGAAATGAGAGAGAGGGAGAATATTACACATTAATGGCCTACTGGATAAGAATGTTATTTTTAATTTCGAAATAATGGTTCCTGGTTTAAATCCAGTCTCAAACTGTGTAGCCATAGCCATAGCCATCACTTGCAAATGGATAAGACCTGTAACATGTAGCATGCTTTTGCTTGCTGTTTTAAGTGCCTGTGTTGGTAATCTTTCCGACACACCTACTCTCAACCTAGCATACTATGGAGGTGATAGAAAGAGGAAGAAAGAGATGCGCCAGCAATCACCAGGTACTAATTTTCTGCAAAGTAGATTCAAACAGTATGAAACAAAGTACCTTACTCGAGGACACAGTTTACCACCCAGTCCAGAAATTGAATACCTGACCTTATGATTGTGAGCTACTGTTTCTAACAGGATGTGATATCACAAAGTGGTTTTCTTTGTTAGCTCACACAAACATATATACATCCTTATGTATGTATGCATGTATGTATGTACGTACGTATGCATGTATGTATGTATGTATGCATGTATGTATGTATGCATGTATGTATGCATGTATGTATGTATGCATGTATGTATGTATGTATGTATGTACGTACGTATGCATGTACGTATGTATGTATGTATGTATGTATGTATGCATGCATGCATGTATGTATGTATGTACGTACGTACGTACTAGCTTAAAAGCTGTCCAATGTAAGCAACTAACCCCAAATGGGAAGATCTACAAACAGATCTGACTTGTTTCGGAGAACTGTTGCAATTGCTTCCTCCAGAGTCATATCCAAATATGTAAAAAAAATTGCCGAAAACAATCGCAGTAATGAAAACATAGGAATCCAAAATTTCAGGATTGCAGTTTCAAATTCGACCCGGAATGTTTTTAATTTACTCACAAAGTCAGCCTGATTCCAAAATGGTATGATGTGTTGGGCTATGGCCTCTAGGAGTAAAGTTGAAAAAGTGTGACACACTGACATTCACATTTGTTATATCAAATATGTTTAATTTTGGGGAAACTGCATTTCAATTAAAGTGTATTATATATATATATTGTTTGTATATGTACATACAGTGAAGGCGCATGGCTCAGTGGTTAGAGCGTCGAGCTTATGATTGTGAGGTTGTGAGTTCGAATCCCAGACCGGGCTGCATGTTGTGTTCTTGAGCAAAACACTTTATTTCACGTTGCTCCAGTTCACTCAGCTGTAGAAATGAGTTGCGATGTCACAGGTGCCAAGTTGTATCAGCCTTTGCCTTTCCCTTGGATAACACTGGTGGCGTGGAGAGGGGAGGCCGGTATGCATGGGCAACTGCTAGTTTTCCATAAACAACCTTACCCAGACTTGTGCTTGGGAGGGTAACTTTTTAGGTGCAATCCCATGGGAGTCTCAGCATGTACACACACACACACACACACACATATATGTATGTATTAAAGAAAGCAAAAGATAAGACAAATATGATAGTGTCCAGTAGTTGGTTCAGTATGCTGGCCACAGGAATTTCTGTCCAAGAAAGTTGTACACCATCTTCCTCTTTCTCTCACATACCCACTCTTTGTCTCTCTCTTCTTATTACTCCCATTGCCACCATCAACACTACTACTTTTAATAAAACATCATCAACTCTCCCTAAATTTCTTTGTCTCTCTTTTTCTTTCTATATTTTTCTCTCTCTCTATCTTCGCCACCACCCTCACCGTCTCTGTGCCTACTATTACTCTCACCCCAGCATGAGGAAGTGTCATTGAATAATGAAAGAGGGGTTCAAAGTGTGACACACTGACACACAAATTAGTTTTCGTATTTATTATATTAGATGTTTGTACATATGTGTGTACATATATGATTTAAAGAGGCTTTGGCTGCCATTTCTAGCAGGTGCAGTTTCACTGTATTAACAGTTACATCAGTTGTATGAATTTGTATATTTTTCATTTCATTTATTTATTTTTGTTTGTGTTTGTAGCCAACATATCATACAAGAATGTTGCTTACATAGCTGATGGTAATCAGATGTAAGTTATGTCGTCATCGGTTCTTATCTCTACTTTCATAGCTTTAATTAGTCAAAAACTACTATAAGACAGCAAATTGATAGAGTCATTAGACTGTTGGACAGTATAGTATATCTTGAGGCACTTGTTCTGACTCTCTGAGTTCAAAGCTTGCCACAATCAATTCTGCTTTTCATCCTTCTGCATCCAGTTGAATCTTGAGTAATAACTGAAAGAATATGATTATGAATACAAGCAGCTAAGATAGGGTTCCTCCAAAGGGACTTTGGAGTGCATATCTCAGAGATCAGCAAGGCACTCCAGGTAGAGCTACTACTTCCCTGAATTGAGAGAGCACAGCTTCAATACTATAGACTTGTGATAAGAATGTCTTGAGAGATAAACTGGAAATGGTTACTTTTGACAGGATCCAATGGAACACATGCTTGAGGGCTCTGCATCCATGACCTTCCTGGGAATAAGTGAGTGAAGAAGATGAGATGAGATGCGATCCTTTTACATTCAATAAGTAAAGTGCTCAACTGGAGATGGGGATTGATGAAATTGTTACTGCATTCACACAAGATGCTTTGTTGGAGTTGTTCTAATTGTGCATTCAAATTTTACCTCATATCACAGGAGCCCCTCATGGTAGGAAAATTGGGTCTTTGAAGCCAGATAACTCAAGTAATAGTGATAAGCCTCTAATGTCAGACAGAGTGACAAGGTTTTGTGACATGAATGTTGCATTCATAACAAAGTTTGTTGGTGTAATTGATGACTGTACTAAGGAGCACATTGTGTCCTTGAGTGAGTCGCTTCACTTCTCAGTGCTCCATTCCATTCAGGTGAAAATGAGTATCATCACCAGCAGCAGCTGGAATTAACCTTGAGATGAATTGGTGTCTCTCTACAGGAAGCCTTCAAAGGTCAGAGCAGCAACTGCCTTGCATTCTGCTTCTGTTACAGATATCATGAGTCTGAGTTGTCTCATTGGCCTCAATTTGGTGATGTGAGAAAGGAATTGACATTACTATTATTACTGAGACTGTTATTGTTGGTCAAGTGGTGGTAATAGAGATGCCACTGATTCTTTTGATGTTGCTGCTACTGCTTATGCTTGTAAATAAATACTGGTGATTGATATTATTTGTTTCTGCTGCAAAGGCTGGGAGAGGTTGTTTGTTGTTCCTGTTATTATATAGCATTAATGCTGCTGCTACAGCTGTTGTTTTTTCCCAGTTGATCATCACAGTTAATTGTTGCTCTAATGTTGTCTGTATATATAATAGGTCTTAAGAGTGTTGTGTCAAGTAGTTACTGACAAAGTAAGTATGTGATCACACTAACTGCATTTAGTGGGAACTTGAGACTAGAACAAGGCTAATCGAAGAAATCCTGGCTTTTAAATACAATACAAAAATGACTAAAATATGTTGAAATTTCCATCAAGTAGTTGGCAGGAAGATGGGATGAAACAACAACAAAACTGTTTGGCTGAAAGAAGTAAGTGGTCAGCAATGACAATTTTCAAGAGAATGAACACAGCTTAAACATTTATCTCATTCTATTCAGAGTCTACAATTGCTTTACTAACATTTCAAGGATGTATTCAAATTTATATAGGAGAGTTGGAAAAATTATTCTTGGATGTCATGACATTCTAAAAGCATTAACTCATTCTTTCAGTTACTATCTAGATATTTTGTGTTTGGTTCGTTTGACAATTACAACTGAGAAAAAAAAACACATACAAAGCCTAGGTCATGGACTTTATTCCCTTCAAAATATGTTGGTGAGATATGCCCTATCCATCCATCAATCATAATTGTATCAAACTAATCTAACTGGATGGTAGACCTAATCTATCACCCTTGTTTAATCCCACCACCTTATGTTCATATTGCCTCGAATGAACAGAAACAGCAAAGAGGAGTGAGAACTTTTTCGTCTTGCAAGTAATAAGGAACTCTCACTAAACAGATGTTATAATAAAATGCACTCAGTATTTTTTAAAGTGGTTGGTATTAGGAAGAGTATCCAGCTGTAGAAACCATGCTGAAAGTAGAATGTATGAGCAAGATGTAGTTCTTCTGATTCATCTAGAAGAACAGTAATGTTTATTATGAACTAGTTTGGACTACCATGAACTATTCACCTCATACTGGCATGGATTGATGAGGATGATGATGATGATGACCTGGTAATTCAATGCCTTTGGTAAAGTCCACACTGTTGCAAGCATTCAAACTAAGTCTCTGGTCTAAGGATGGGATAACTTCCTCTCACCAATCAAGGAGACCATATCTATTAAGCTGTAAATGGGTACCAGCTGGAGACAGGCACAACTGTGTTTCCATTTAGCTGTCATCCCGGATGTTCCACTGGGTTGGAGGTGGGTTGAGGATGAGAGGGTGTCTATATCTTCTTGCTACTTACTATACAGGCACATGAAACAATTAATGCAAACATGATACAAGCTACCAAGCCATCATACTTGTGCATGGCAATTACACTAATGGGTTGTCTGATAAATTTTTTTCTTTGTTTTTTACTTGGCACTGAAAAGAGGTAAAATTTATTCAAATTTCAAAAAGAATAAACAAAAGTTGCAGAGAAATAAGAGCGATACAAAGAAAAGAAAACAAAACAATATGATAGAAATGATTTTTGTGTTACTTCAGGTAACGTTGAAGAGGTTTAAAATAAATGGAGACCCCCGCCCCCGACATACACCTCACCAAAAAGATAGACGTGAAATGAGTGGCGGAAGTGGTAGAATGTCATTCATAGTAATTTTAATGTTTTGAGTTCATTTCCTACAGAGATAAAAGTTTATCTTTCATCTCCTGATGGTCAATAAACTAAATGAGTCATACACAGGAGTTGTTGCTCTTGTAGTTTTGCCTCATGTCAGTTATAATCAAGTTGATTTATACTCAGACATTCGTCTTGACTTGTCTCTGCATATTATTTTTGTATATCATTTGTATATCATTTGTATATCATTTTGTATATCATATTATTTTTGTATATCACTCATTTAGTAAGGTGTGGTTTAAGGGATTTGTTTGTTGTTTCTTGCAGAGTAAGTAACCATGCAGAAGGCCCCTTGTTGGTTCACAGTAGTAGTAATAGTAGTCGTTGTTTAGCTCCAAGTCAACCCTAATTGAACAATCCTGATTTATCTGTCTTATTTGAGACATAACACCCAGGGTTACATTACCTGGTGTCTTGTTTTCCTTTTATAAGGCAGTAGAGATAGTGTAATTCGGGGGAGATTTGGCTGCTATTTCTAGCAGGTCAAATGGCCATACAGAGTCTTCCTTGTTGACTTTGGAAAAATGTAGCAGTTTACATTGACTGGCAATGTATAGCTATACCATTGAATTGATGAAATACAAGTTGATCCAAGTGTATTTGAACTCGCAATGTAGAATAATCAAACTATTTTCGTTAGCGGTAAGTTGATGAAATCAGTCAAACCAGAGCATTATCACTTGACAGGCAGAGGATTGCAAGCTGACAAGGTACCAGCTGTTTTTTGATAGGTTTCTTTCTGAATCTATACAGGTGGAAATGTCTGTCGCCCTGGGCCCAGAACCACCACTCTATTAGTTTTGATGGGGATTGAGAGTGCCATCTATAGGGCTTTCCTATAAGTAGGTTATCTCCCTTGGCTAGGCGGCGCTCCATGTAGATAATTAAACTTCCGGAGGCTAACCCACGCCATTGTTATTGTTTTACGTCTTATCATGGATATAAAGCAGCTTGATGATTCAGCTATCGAAGTACTTACTGTGCCTGAGTTAAAGAAATATTTAAGATTATATGGACAGTATGTTACTGGAAGAAAGGCGGACTTGATTGAAAGGAATAAAAATTTTGTCGATGAAGAATGTCAACAAAGTAAATTCATCGGACGATAAGTCTGAAGTATCGGACGATAAGTCTGAAGTATCGGACGATACTTCAGACAGGAATAAGCAGAACCTTATATCTCCTCTCGGTGAAGTATTGCCTG
>NC_068985.1:121867579-121868874 GCF_001194135.2 Octopus bimaculoides
ATAATGACATAATTACCTCGTGCTACGGATGAAAGCAAAGCAACAGTTAAGGAGTGGCATATTTTACCACGACAGACACGTACACAGCATCGAATACCACGATGTGAGTGAAAGCTGCTCTCACTGTATTGTCCGGTGTCTGGTAATCCCTTCGATACCGACATCAAACCAAAAAAAGAATCCTGACCACAGAGTGGGTAATTATGTCAAAGGTCACTAGCAATGTGCATTCAGCTGATTGCAACTGTTAAAGCAAGTCACTGAGCATGCGTACATGTCATACGGGAGAGTTCCAATCAGGGGTGGATAACAACCTTATAGGAAAGCCCTATAGGAATGTATCCCACGAGGTAGAATACATTAGCATTTCTCCCTCGTCATTCTTCAGGGTAAAACATTTGTCATTTAACTGTCAAGACTGCCAAACATTGGCACAAGTCACTAGAATCACTTACCCATGTAGATGAGAAGTTTGCAGCCCAACTAAAACAGTGTTATGCATTTTTCCACTTTCATTGTCTATCTCCATTTTCCTTTTTAATAAAATGATATTAAATAATAATATATATATATACTAGGTACAGGTGTGACTGTATGGTAAAAAAATTGCTTCTTAACTACATGGTTTGGGGTTCAGTCCCACTGCATGGTACCTTAGGCAAGTGTCTTCAATCAAAGCCTTGTGTAGATCTGGTAGACAGAGACTGAAAGAAGCCTGTTGTGTGTGTGTGTATATGTGTGTTACTGTATCCTTACCTTGATATCATATGATAGATTTAAAATGAACATTTCCATCATGTGAAAGGTGACTTTCACTTCTAGTCTTTCATGAAAACATGTCTGATCATGGGGAAATATTACCTTACATGAAAAAGGAAAGGCATCTGACTCTAGAAAATCCACCTCAACATAATTCTATCCAATCCATACTAGCATAGAAAAGTAGATATTAAAATGATGATGATGATGATAAATTTATTAGAACAATATTTATAAAAAAAAAAATTTCTGGTTTCTTCATTTTAGGATGAGACAGTCCAGATTATTCCCTTCACTGCTGAAGCGAATTCTCTCCCAGACTGCCTGCTTTAGTTCCAGCCCCAAACCTGTACCAGTCTGTATAGTAGGCAGTGGACCAGCAGCTTTTTACACGGCTCAACAAATACTTAAAGTAAGTTGGCATTAACCAGTAGGGAATTTTAAGTTTCAATTTCTTATTTAACTGTTTTGTATTTGTCCACACACACACACACACACACACACACACACACACACACACACACACACACACACAC
>NC_068985.1:121869166-121881685 GCF_001194135.2 Octopus bimaculoides
GTCTGCAGATGCCAAACCAGCAGGGGGACACTGCTGACCTCCCCTGTTCGAAGGTTATAAAGGACACAGGTTTCGTGTGTCACATAGCTAGCTAGAGGCGATGGCTTCTTGGAGCTAATTCACGGCAGCTTTCGTCCTAATTTTGGGACTGCCATGTTGGCTTGGCGATAACTATTAATTTCCAGTACCGCTGCCGTAGTCTCCTTTAGAGAGACTTAGAAATATTAATAACTCTATATATATATATATATATATATATATAATTGAAAAAATTGAGTCAACAAGAAGGAGTACGATTGGACATTCATTTTTTAATCACTACAATTGTTTCCACACAATGAAGTTCTCCAGGATTGCAGGTACTTGATTATGCAACTGTTTCCCTGTTGTCCATCAGCAATTCGTCCACAGGGTCCTGCTCTAAGAATACCTCATTTAGAATACGTGCCATCTCATCTGCAGTGCCTGCCCTCAATTCCCTCCAAATGACCATCCAGCCTGGCCCACAATTGACCATCGAGAGATATATCCCCTGCCAGTAGTTTGTTATATCCACTGCTAGTCATCTCCAGTTGTGCTCTACCAAAATGTTTCCCTGCTTATGCACACCCAGAGCATGGTTGATAGATTGTCACCTGTCGCAGTTTCCGACCACCTTTTGGATGCTCTGTCTGGTAACGTCGGCGTCAATCCTCCTGGCAAAATACAGGGTCCTATCCATGCCCATGTGATACATGGCATGCAGTCTCCTTAGCTTGGAGTCATTTAACTGACACACTGCGGCTACCCCTTGCTTCAATTCTTCTGGCTCCCCTAACCAGGCCTTTTTTTTACCCTGGCTACAATTTCGGGTAATATGCCCAGTCTGTTTGCACCAGTAGCAAACTGGTCCAGGCTCCATGCAGTCTGTCACCATGTGCAGTCCTTGGCACTTAAAACACCAGCTTGTGAATGGCTGCTGTCATTCCACAGCAGGCCTCTTTTCGTCCTTCACTGGCCAGTGCACAGCATCACGGAGTTCTACAACTGCCATCACCACTGCCCTCTGCCTGGTGTTTTGTGTCAACATGTGGGCTTGAACGATAAGCTCGCTCATCACCATTTTGTTGCAACCTGGTAAATGTTGTAGTCACACCAACACATCATGGGGAAAGTCATTCACAAAGGCTAGTCACGCTACTTTCTCAAGGCCCTCACCAGACAACACAACCAGCCTCTGTACCTCCACAGTGTAGTTGTCATCCTGTTCCCCTCTCTATCTGATCATTCCCAGCTTAGCAAAAGCGGCGTACTCTCCATCTATGTAAGCCTCTCTCAAGCATTGCTCAACCTTCGCTGCGCAGAGTTGTTCTTCTGCATCAATTTCGAGGTACAGTGCCAGTGCACTCCCCTCCAAATACAGCACCACAAGGCTCGCTACATCTTCAATGCCTTGTAGCCTGACCACAACTTTGACCTTTCGAATCCAGGCCACCACATCACCTTCACTATAGAAAGGTCTGATGACATCACTGTTGATCCTTATCTTTGCTGCCATCATATATCAAGAAGACAATGACATCTATATACAATTGCCGAAATAGCTTGTTATGCATGGGAAATGAAAAGAGATTCATTTACCTTTCTCTCTTGTCTGCACCTGTCTAGTAGTAGTCACTCTGGCAATCCTGCCCTACCCAGTCACCCAGTATAAGCAGCTGCTATCTGACCAACCTGGGAGTGAATTCCCTGATGTCTGTTCATGATGCCTTGGTGGGCAAGAAGAGGCTGACCCTCCCCTGTCACCCGGCACTTCCCTTCTCATGCTTGCTCTTCTGGTCAGTCCCTTGACCATTGACGTCATGGCGCTCTTCTTCCAGCTCATCCCACAGATTCATTGACTAATCTAGTCTTAGATATACAAAAGATGAGAGATTTATGGCTGAAATGCATTTACTCATAGGCCTACTCAACAAGATCTGCCATGGAATTAAAAGACAATAATGGAATTATTAAAAAAAGACCAACTTAATGATAGGAATTGAATTACAAATCTTGTACAGATAAGTGTACTAACCATTACATCTGACCAAATTCTTGTCTTTTTTTCAAATTAATCTTGAAAAGTTTGTCTACAGTTGTAAGCATTTAGCTCAAAACAAACTTATACTCTTTACTCTTTTACTCTTTTACTTGTTTCAGTAATTTGACTGTGGCCATGCTGGAGCACTGCCTTTAGTTCAACAAGGACTTATTCTTTGTAAGCCTAGTACTTATTCTATCGGTCTCTTTTGCCGAACCGCTACGTTACGGGGACGTAAACACACCACCATCGGTTGTCAAGCGATGTTGGGGGGGGACAAACACAGACACACAAACATATACAGACACACACACACACACACACACACACACACACACATACACATACATACAATGGGCTTCTTTCAGTTTCCGTCTACCAAATCCACTCACAAGGCTTTGGTCGGTCCAAGGCTATAGTAGAAGACACTTGCCCAAGGTGCCACGCAGTGGGAATGAACCTGGAACCATGTGGTTGGTAAGCAAACTACTTACCACACAGCCACTCCTGCGCCTCATATATATATATTTCACTAGGAATTTGCTCAGGAATTTAGTCAGTTGGAGTTTTGTTTTTTAATACAATAAGATATCCTACCTTCATTCAGTGTATAGGCAAAAATCACCCTCTCATAGTGTGAATAATTCATAAATTAATGTACAAGTTGCTTTTTGTTTTTTTGCTTTTTTTTTGTTACATATATAAGCAATAATCTAATGGTGTGTGTTTGTAACAACAGATCTTCTGCTGACAGAAATCAGGTCATACATTTCTCACTTGCTTGGATTAGGTGTGAGCTCCTTGACTGTTGTTGTGACACACATTCCTACATTTCTTGCCCATGACATCTCAGTTGCATTGGTTTGGGATGAAGTCAGGACAATATTCCACTAAATTCTAAGACTAAACACTAGAATAATACTATTACAAACTCTCAAATTAATTCAAAACAAGTACTACAACAAAACTAGAACAAATACACTGTAATAAACTTGAGAACATACTAGAATAAACACTAGAATAAACACTAGAATAAACACTAGAATAAACACTAGAATAACACTAAAATAACACTAAAATAACACTAGAACAATACTTTAGAACAATACTTTAACAAATTAATAAAGGAACACTAGCAAAAAAGAAAACACTTAATGCTGAAAACAAATGTTAAATTAATACTTGTGTAAATACTTGAACAAACATTGAATCGGACATGCGAATAAATAGAAAGCAGTAGCATAATACACCCTAGTTGTTGGAGAGAATGTTTCTTTACATCTTGTCAACTTTAATTATTTCAACAGTGAAATGAGAGGAATAGCAATGGGAAAGAAAAGCAGATTAATTGTAAAGTAGTAGGATCTGAGGAAACTAATGATAGTACAAGAAGTAACAACATGGAATAAGTTAGTTATTCCTTTAGAGTAAGCCTTGTCTTGTGCTAATGGAAAAATACAATGGTTGTAGCAAGGTCTGAGCTCTTAGCCATGTGGTCTATATTCCAACATCTTAAAATCACAGTTCTTAAATTAGTATCCATTGCTTGGTCTTCTGACATCTATTGCTTGTTTTTCTGATATCCTCATATTTATCACTTGATCTGTGGACACCTATCATTTGTTCTGCAGATGTCTGCTGCTTGATATGCTGACATTTACTGTTTGTTTCTCTAACATCTATGTTTTGATCCTCTGGTATCTAGAGCTTGACCCACTGACATCTGCTACTTGGTCCTCTGGCATCTACAGCTTGGTGTGCTGACATTTGCCACTTGATCCTTTAGCATCCACTACTTAATTTTTGACATTTACTTTCTGATCCACTGATATCTACAAGTTTATCTACTGACATCTACTTCTTGATAATGTGACATCTGCTGTTTGAACTGTTGATATTTGCCATTTGATCCTCTGGTATATACTGCTAGATCTACTGACATCTGTGGCTTGATCTGCTAACATCCACTATTTGATCCTCTGACAACTACTGTTTTATCTGCTGCTTGATCCTCTAACACTTACAGCTTGATCTGTTGACATATACTGTTTGATTCTCTTATAAACATTGCTTATAAGTGGTGAATTGGGTTAGACACTTGAACACAGTTAAAACAAATGTCTTGTAGCATTTGTTCCAACTCTGCGTACTGTTTGTTCAAATCCTATCAAGTCAACTCTGTCTTAGATCCTTCCTTTCAAAGTCAATAATGTACCAGTCCAATAATAGGGCCCCCCTCTCTCTCTCTCTCTCTCTATATATATATATATATATATATATACATATATATATATATATACATATACATATATATATATATATATATATATATATATATATATATATCAGAAATTGGCTATGGCCAGACCTACAGTGGGCTAGGTCCTATCAGGCTAAATAGTCAAAGCAAGTTGAGTGTCATAACATCATTATGAATCCATTAGGACTGAAGGCTCAAAGAAGGCAGGATCTATTGTTCTATCTGCTGGCATCTGTTGCTTGATGTTGAGCACCAAGAGAACCCTGACAGAACAGATGTATTTTACCTGATCAAGGACATTACAACCTTGATTATTCCATCTTTTTAGTGGGTATGTAGGACTACATGTATGTGTATGTGTGTGTGTGTGTCTATGTATGTGTGTGATTAACTTATGTTAGTTTGCATTTTTATCTTTAGATAACTTTAATACCTCTTTTGCTTTCTTCCTTTCCTGAACAGGGAGATGCGTCTGTAGAAGTGGACATTTATGAACGTCTTCCAGTGCCTTTTGGATTAGTTCGATATGGGGTGGCACCTGACCACCCTGAAGTAAAAGCAAGTATTCTATATATATATATATATCTTAAATTCTTTTTTAATTCTATATATATTAAATTCTATTTTTGAAAATGTTAGTGTTGAAACTCTTCATATCTATCTTGTCTTGTTGTGTAGTCCTAGACGAACCCTGATTAAGCAGACCTAGATCATTCTTTTCTTTTTCTCAGGTATATCACATTCAAGACTACATTCAATGTGTCCCTCTTTTTAAAGAGAGCTGGGCATTGTTGGAGGCATATCTTGCTGCTATTTCTTGCGAATTGACTTAATACATAAAGGCTTCCTTGTAGGCTTGTACAAGTTTTACTTATTGTTTATCCTTAGTCAGCTCTGGTTGTGCAGATGTTTGATTAAGGCCTTCCAGCCATGACCTTCTCATCTTTTAGTATATCAAAGACATATTCGTGGTGATCGGGGATTTTCAAAAATATAATATAAGGCTTTAGAAAATTCATACTAATCAGTTACAGATGTATGACTGTATGGGTAAGAAGCTTGCTTCCCAACCATGTGGTCTTGGGTTCAGTCATACTGTTTGGAATCTTGAACAAATGTCTACTACAATACCCCCAAGCTCGTTCTGGGAATGTGACAAACTTACTTTTATCAAACCAACAAGCTGGGCATAGCCATTACTCATAAGTGTGTTTGACTTGATATAAGTACTTTGCTCATTGTTTTGATAAAAATGAGTTGTACCTGCAATTCAAAAGGCCAACCTTGTCACATTCCATGTTATGCTGAATTTCCCTGAGAACTACATTAATGGTATGTGTGTCTCTGGAGTGCTCAGCCACATGCATGTTAATTTCACGAGCAAGTTGTTATGTTGATTGGATCAACTGGAACCTTCATCGTTGTAACAGATAGAGTGCTTTTTTTTAGATACTTATGTGGTCACAAGCAGACAGAGACACCTTCTCAGCCTTGGTAACTATTCCAAACCCCCACTTTGACTTTCCTGTCTCTTATCATTACAGGTGTGTTTTACACTGCTCAGCTTTGTCCAACCCTTTCTTCTCAGAATGTCACCCTCTAGAGTATTTTCCCTGCTCATGTATTTCTTGCAGGTCTACTTCAGTTTAAACAAAATAAATATCAAACTCACTGACCTTAAAGGGTCTGCAAAAGCCACCAGGTAAGGCTTTCCTGCAGACTCAACAAACAAATAAAAACAAAATTATGCACGTTATCACCTTCATTTTGATGTGCTTGTGTTATACCAAGATGTATGTTATATTCAAGGTGTCACATAAAAAGCACTGGTGATGGTGCCACATTAAAAACACCCACTACACCCTGTAAAGTGGTTGGCATTAAGGAAGGCATCTAGCTGTAGTAACCAAACCAAAATAGAGTATGGAACTTGGTGCGGCCCCTGGCCTTGCCAGTTCTTGTCAAGCTGTCCAGCATAGAAAACAGCATGTCAGCATGGAAAACAGACGTTAAATGTTGATGATGATGAAGAGGAGGATCAGCATCCTGGTCTACTTAACATGTGTTGTGCTCTCACTCCCTTTACCCACTTACTCTGGTTCTTCTTTCATTGCTATATCTCTTCTATTCACTCTCTTGGTTTTGTTTACTTTGAACAAATGGAGACACTATGAAGCAATGAGGACTCTTTAGATTATGGCACACAAGGCAACCTCACTAGTATTGATGCCACAATAAAATGCACTTAGTTCACTCTGTAATGTGGTAGGTGCAAGGGAGAATATTTGGGTGTAGAAACCATGCCAAAACTGGAATGCATGAGCAGGATGTGGTCCTCCGACTCATCTCAGAAGGTAAATTACTCTGCATAAGTACTAACTTGGTATAATCAATGCCATCATAGAAAGCAGCCATATGATGATGACAGAAATGATGACAGCAGTAGTGGCAGCAGCAGCAGCAGTAGAAGCAGCAACAACAATAGCAATGAGGGCAACAATCCTACCAAATGATAAAAAAAAAACAAAAGGAATTCCAAAATCATATTAATACCAAAGTTCAAGAGTTACATTGACTATGGCTGAATTATAAACAGAAATGAAGAGATAAAGATAAAATGGGAATATTAGTTCTAAATAAGTTCCTTATCTCTCTCTTGTACAGAGAACCAGCATTACACCCTCTCCCCACTTATGCTACTACTGTTCCATTGTTAATTGGGTGCGACATCTGTTATCCATTTATTCACATGCCATTCCTTTTGTTTGTTATTATTTGCCCCTTCTCTCTCCACCTCTGGCTATTTTTATTATTGTTGTTGTTGTTAGCATAAAACAGGAATAGAGATTGATCTCTCCTAAGAGGTAGCTTACTAAGGTTTACAGATTGACTTAAAAACATTGTAGTGTGTATGTGTGTGTGAGGGAGGGAGAGAGAGAGAGAGAGAGAGATGCTTGTGTATGTCCGTATGTGTGTTTTGCTTTGCCTTGAGCCCTCAACTCCTGATGAAATCAGAAAGGCATACCTACAATGCCTTGGTCATCTGAATCTTGTTGAGTACTTCTCTCTCAAGGGAAAGAAAGAGGTGAAAAGAGAGAGGACTCCATCATTTAAACTGCTAACACCATTTGAGCAATGATAGTATCTAACATCTACAGCTACCTCTGTTGTATTCTCTCCTCCCTCTCATCGTTATTCATGCTGACCCAGACCAACAGTAACCTTCCAATTCTGAGCCTTTACATAAGTAGTTGCTTAACCTGTTAGAAATAGCAACAACATTTCTTCAAATAATACCCTACTGTCTTTATAAAACAAAATAAAGCAGATGTATGTGTGGCTGCATGGTAAGAAGTTTGCTTCCCAGCTTCCAAACCACATGGTTCTGGGTTCAATCCCACTGCATGGGCAAATGTCTTCTATTCTCATTCTGAGTCAACCAAAGGCTTGTGAAAAGATCTGGTAGATCATGATTCTAGGTTTTGTTTTTATGCCTGGTGTTTATTCTCTCATTCAGCTACAGAATTAGACAAGAAATTTCAAGCATGGAAGTAAACTACAGTTCATTAAGTAAAAGGACAAAAATGTGTTGATCCATGATTCAGTCCATTATATCAAAATAGTTTATCGACCTTTGATACCAATAGTTGGTCAATGTATTTGATTTCTAGGTAAGCTAGGATTGAAAGTTGTGATGTTCATAACTTCTGTAAATGGCTCATAACAGTATAAAAGATGGAAGTGAGCTACAACTGAGAAGTAAAATGAAACCACAACCTTAATTTAGTAACTCACCTTCTCAACTTACTCTCAAGCCTTTCCTACCCCCCCCCCCCACATCTACCTGTATGTGTTTCCAATCATGACTGACACAAGACTAATTATTGAGGCTTTGCTTTGTTATTCATATAGTGAAACATAATTAACAAGACTTATGGATTGGGTAAATGCAATTATAACACTTCTGACACATGCATCAAACACATTTCTTTTTAGTTTCAGTGACACTCCCCTCCTTGTTTGCATACCACTTAATTCCTTGAACTTCTCATAGCAAACAGCCTCACTGAAAATGACCCATCATCTCCATTCAACACACTCCTTTTGTAATGAAATATTTTAACACCTTTTACCTTCATGACATTTCCCAGCTAAAGCTCAAATAACTTGGCTCTCTATCTGTAACTCCTTCCATACACAATTAAACAATTAATTGTAACCATTACATTAGTCAATAATAGTTAATAACCCTCTCACACTATTACATTTTCAATGAAACCATCACCACCACCACTACCACCATTGTCGGCATCATTATTGCTTTAACATCTACTTTTGCATGAGTGAGACAAAATTCATCGAGGCATATCTTATACAACTGGATACTCCTCCTACCGCCAACTTTTGTCTGTTTGCAAGTAAGGTAATATTTCTCCTAGCCATATATCTGTGGAATACTCAACTACTTAACGTATTAATTTAATGAATATGTAATTCACTTAAACAGTGAAGTACTCTTTGTCAAAACTGATGCTATATATCACTTAGTTGTATACACACACACACACATACACACACACACACGTACACACACACACACACACACACACGTACACACTGTAAAGAGGGAGCCTCTACAGGGTTTATCAATCTGCTAGAAATAACAAACCAAAATTTCCTTCAACTTCCATACTATCAACTTAAAAAGGATCATGGATAGATTGGTCCAAGGTAACAATACTATGCAGGAAAAAAAATGGGATGGTCATTTCTGGAATGCCTTTGATTATAGGATTAGCCAAGGATTAAATAAACAACAACCAAAATATAAATTCACAACCACATACACTTAACTATCTATTACTTAAAATTCCAACTCAAAATATATATAATAATCTAGTTGCTTTCAGCTGTTCTAGCTTTACAATATCTACTGCTTGTCATCTATTCAAGAATAGTTTATTGCCCTGACTCGGGGCCAACAATATAAGATGGAAACAAAACAAAAAAGATAAATATTATTACTAGCACTAATGTAGCTTTTAGCTAGATAACTCTATTGACAATGCTTTTGTAGTGAAGGGAGTTTTAATACAGCATGTGTTATGAATAAATTCTGTAATAGAGTACCAAGTACAAATGTATGTTATAGAGTACTTACCAATACAATATGGATTATGAATAAACCCTGTATTTAAGAGAGTACTGTCCAACACGATAGAACACCAATCAATGGGTTATGAATTAATTCTGTACTTAAATGTGTACCAATCAATACAATACAATTATGAATAAATTCTTTTATTTAGAGAGTGAGGCTCACAATCATGAGATAGTGAGTTCAGTTCCCAGACTGGGCTGTGTGTTGTGTTTTTGAGCAAGATGCTTTATTTCATGTTGCTCCAGCTCACCCAGCTGTAGAAATGAGTTGTGACATCACTGGTGCCAAGCTGTATTAGCCGCTGCCTTTCCCTTGGATAACATCGGTGGTGTGGAAAGGGGAGGCTGGTATGCATGGACAACTGCTGGTCTTCCATAAACAACCTTGCCCAGACTTGTACCTCAAAGGGTAACTTTCTACGTGCAATTCCTTGGTCATTCATGACCAAAGGGGGTTTTTACCTTTCACCAACAAATATAACATGAATGAATAAATACTGTAGCATGGGAGATAGAATTGATTATCATTACAAAATAAAAATTCATTTGTTTTGCTTTAAAAATGTTGCAACTGTGATGCAAATATTTAATACCTTTTACATTCATTTAAGTTGTACAGTGTGGGAGCACGTGGAATAGTGGTTAGGGTGTTGGGCTCATGAGATTGTGGGTTTAGTTATTGGTTTAGGTGACGTGTTGTGTGCTTGAATCAGCCACTTCATTTCATGCTGCTCCAGTCTACTCAAATGAAAATGAGTACCAATCTGGAGTTTGGTGCAGCCTTCTGGTCTTTCAGCTGTCACATCCTCAATGTTCTGCTGGGTCAATGGGTGAGAGGGCCATGAAATTGGGTGAGAGACCCCAGTTAGGAACTCATTTGCATACAGCCAATCAGAGCTCAACTATCAAACTAATTTATAAGTGCATAACAAGTGATGGGTGATAAAATAAGGTCACTTGGATAAGGAATGACCATGCTTCTTTTCTCTTTTAATAATGTTTGTTGTTTTTGTTCTTGTTCCAACCATGGCTGCCTCTGCATAATTATTTGTGTTGTTGTTTACTTTGTAAAACAGTAATGGGAGAGGGTTGCTAGCACATCACCCTCCACCCACACTTTTCCCATCCACATCTTTACTATAAGGGATCCTAACAAAACCCAATTATAGGTACAGATGCAAATCTGTCAAATTACTTGTCTCCTTCTAAAGTAAGGCATAATTTGGCGATCGGTCAACTACAACACCGTTCTTCATCTTGAGTTTACTTGGTAGAGTATTTTTTACAAATAGATTGGTTGTTTTTAACACATTTGCAAATGTTATGTTGTGCTTTGCTTCTAGGCATAATCTGAAAGCTGAATGGATCTGATCCTTTGTTATCCACATGGCTGCCTCTGTGTAGTTGTTTGTGTACAACAAGGTGAAGGTGAGCTCTGATTGGCTGTATGCAAATGAGCTCATTACTGGGGTCTAGAACTCTTGTGGGAAAAAAAATTTCACTAGAGGGTCAGCCAAGAGAATGTTTACATCTGCTCATGATTACATAAGCACTTAGAACAATTACCAAAAGTATAGTGCAAGCTCCTAGGTCGTGCTGACTTGTGAGTGATAGGTGTAGTTTTAAAATTTGCCAATAATACAAGGCTACCAAACAACTCTTGGATTGTCAATGTCTAGCTTTAATAGCTGCTCCTTAAGTTAATGGGGTTTTTTCCCAATTCTCAATAACATGCTCTTTACCATACAATTTAAAAAAAAAAACCCAAACTCAAAGATACTCAATTATAATAAAGTGATATATTCTAATATCAGTGTAAGATAGACTGATACATTATATCATGTCATTAAGAATGAAATGTCCAATTTTGAACTGAAAGTTTATTTTACTTTATCGCAACAAAAATCAGTGCAGTTAATCAAAGTATGCACCTAAATTATCAACACAATTTTGCCATTTTATCGGTAGCTTATTTATGCTGGCAGCGAAGAATTCTGGAGTGCAAGAGGTGATGAAATCATGAAAGGCTGTTTTTGCATCTTCTTCAGATTTGAAGTTTTTTCCTTACAAAAAGTTGTCTAATGCCTGGAAAACATGATAGTCAGTTGGTGCAAGGTCTGTTGAATATGGTGGATGACAGAGTAATTCCAAGTTCAGTTCCTGTAACTTGAGTAGTGTTCCTTATGCAACATGTCATTGAGCATTGTCTTGCAATAGAATTGGCCTGTCTCTATTGACCAATTGTGGTTGTTTAATTGCAAGTTCACTCATCATTTCATCCAATTGGTTCATGTATACATCCACTGTAATTGACTTACCAGGTCTCATGATGCTGTAGTGGATGACACCAGCACTGGACCGCCAAACAGACACCATTAGCTTTTTTTGGTGAATATTCTCTTTTGGATTGTGTTTTGGTGCTTCGTCTTCATCCAACCACCATGCAGAATGCTTGCTACTGTTGAAAAGAATCCATTTTTCATCACATGTAACAATACAATGCAACAATGGTTTGCTTTTATGCTGTGACAGCAAAGAACAGCAAGTTTCAAGATGGTGTGTCATTTGATGCGCATTCAGTTCATGTGGTACCCACTTGTCCAGCTGATTTGTTTCAGTTATCAGACCAAGGCCGTGCTGATTTGTTTCAGATGGCCATGCTGGGGCACTTCCTTGAATTTTTAGTCAAGTGAATCAACCCCAGTACTTATTTTTAAAGCCTGATACTTATTCTATCAGTCTCTTATGCTGAACTGCTAAGTTACCGGGACACAAACACACCGACACCGGTTGTCGGGCAGCGGTGGGGCACAAACACAGACACACAAAACACACAAATATATACATATATGTATGTATATGTATGTATGATAGGTTTTTTTCAGTTTCTGTCTACCAAATCCACTCACAAGACTTTGGTCGACCTGATGCTTTAGTAGAAGACACTTGCCCAAGGTGTCACAGAGTGGGACTGAACCTGGAACCATTATATACATCTGTATATCTATCTATCTATCTATCTATCTATATATATATA
>NC_068985.1:121884402-121887025 GCF_001194135.2 Octopus bimaculoides
TATATATATATGTGTGTGTGTGTGTGTGTGTGTGTATGTGTGTGTGTGTGTGTGTGTGTGATATATATATATTGTACGAAATGTAGTGTCCACTCCAGGTACTGCAATAGCTTAGGGTACAAAATCACACAACCCTTCACTGCTCTGCCACAAATGTTAAGAAACCTACACAATGTGGATGTTTTCAAAAAGAAACTGAACATTCTCCTTTCCACAATACTGGATGAACCAACAGCCCTGCATGAAGGGCAAATGAGAGCAACAGTATCAAACTCCCTCTTCCACCAAATGGGTCAACAACCAAAGCAAAAGTACGTACAAGGGTAGTGATCCCACTACCCTGAAGAAATCAGCCCCAAAAGCATCTTATGTAAATGTGCAAAGTCACAGTGGTGCTCCAGCATGACTGCAGCTGCATAGCTGAAATGAATAAAAGAATATATATATATATATATATATATATATATATATGCATGCACACACACATGCATATATCTATGTATTATATGTGTGTATATGTTTGTGTCTGGTTGCATGTGGATGTGTGTGTGAATGTAAATATACATACACACACACACAAATATACACCTTCACACACATATACACAGAGACCTATAGCTGCAAAACTACAGGAATGACAAATATTAACGGACACTCCTATACTATCATACCGATTATCTATTGTCTAGAAATAATTCAAATTGTTGTAGCTGTCTCAGTACAAATGATTAACAGTCTGTATTCCTATAATGGATAATTACATAATTAAATTTTAATGATAATTGATTATAGTAAAAATATTAAGAATGATTTGTTGGTGCTCATTCTTAGACCCTCCTCGATTGAACAAGCTTAAGATCAATGATACTCCATTTATGACCATCCCATCTGTCTTTCCAGGCATAGTCTACCTAATCTACATTAATTATCTAATACATCTTTCATGATAATGATGATAATCTCCCTTCTCCTCCATTTCTCTTCCAGTGTAAGAATTGTACTTCTATACTACTAGTTAAATAGACAAAAATATGTAAAAACCCAAACTATCAACTAATATATCTAAATAAATAACTATATTAATGATAACTAATATAACTTCTTACAATAAGAATAAACAAATAAATAAATAAGTAAAAGTAGCAAATAAGTACATACTTAGATTTATTTTTTTACCAATAATAATAATGTAGAAGTATATGTCATGAACATGATGGATAGTACAAATGGTAAAGGCAGATTTATAAACCTATACAGTTAATGAGGAATATGTTTATAGACATACTGAACAGAGATGAAGATAATGGCTAGCTTGTAAAAAGCTCGTTTGCACCACCAAAAAGGGTGAGTAGTAATATGACATAGCTCTTCTGAACTATGCCTATCCCTTGTCCAGTGAGGTCAAAATCAGCCTCTAGCTATTTTTAGAACAGAATCCAAGAAGCACATGCTACAATTCAATTGGAATGAACTCCCCATCTGTTAGGATATGGTAGAAAATAGCAGTCAATTTTGCCCTGATGAAGTGTTTGCTTTTTTAAATTCATAATGCAATTTAGTTGCATAATATGGATTTGAGTAAGAAACTGAAACGGTCCGGCAACATGAATTGACTATTATAGTAAAAACATTGATTCTTTGTGTATGTATTCTCCATTTTCTTTGTATTGTTAAAATTTTTTCTCCTATATCGAAAAGATGGAAACATCTATAGCGACAACTGGAATTTAAAAAGTGTAAGGTACTAATATTGAAGAAGAACCAAAGATAAACACTAGTACATATACACATGTGCAATTTCCAGTATTGTGAATTGATATAGAGCTGAACCAGTGTACACTAGGATAATTATCCCTAGGAAAGAACAACTTCTTTCCACACAGACATTATATATATATATATATATATATATATATATATACTAGCAGCTAAGCCCGGTTTCACCCAGTTGGTTTGGATGATGTGGCTGTAAAACCTGCTCTGTGTAAGCATTCGACTTGCTTGGGCATGCTTACATAAAAAAACAATTTTAGAATGACTTTTTTCTGTCAAAATGCTAAAAATAACTGACCAACAACAAAAAAAAAACAGCCAAGATTCAACCAAATCAAACAATAAACCCAAATACTAAGCGAACAAAGACGAACCATCCCACTTCCATTGCACGTGTGTGCGCGAACACACACACACACACACGCGCAATCACATACCCCCTTTTACATATACACATATATTCACACAGAGTTGAAATGCTGTTTAATTTATTTTTTCAGCATACAATTTTCATCATCCCACTACCAAGTATGTCATCACCCGTTCCTTCCTTATTCATCTATCACCCCTTCCTTTCTCATTCATAAGCACAAGAGTATTATTACAGTAGATTATCTCGGTAACCATGGGAACTATGAAAAAATACAAGGCCCAGCATCACCACCGGATCATGCAATTCCACCCAGCCATTTGACCATTACTTTCAAGACAGTACTTCTTGATACATCAAACATTTTGGCTGTTTTCATTTCGCTAGCACCTGCCGTATGAGCACCAACGATTTGACCTCTTTGAAAGTCTAATAGATCTGTCATTTTAATGAATTTTAATTACCTTTTTCTGATGCTAT
>NC_068985.1:121887035-121896446 GCF_001194135.2 Octopus bimaculoides
ATATATATATATATATATATATATATATATATACTATGGGTTTCATTTCACTTTCTGTCAATCAAATTCACTCACAACTTGCTCAAGGTGCCACATATTGGGACTGAACGTGAAACCAGATTGTGAAGCAAACTTCTTCACCACACAGCCATCCCTCATCTTCCATCTTTTAAAATAGCAAGTGCAATTTCAGGGAGATTTAGTTGGTATTTCTAGCCAACTGAGAGAACTATAAAGAAGTTCCTTTGTTCGTTCTAAGTGAGGTCAGCTGATGTTCATTTCAGATAAATAACGTATCTTGAATTGATGGTGAAATGTACACATAGATATGGCTGTGTGATTGGTTTGGCTATAATGCTCCCCCACTACACCTGCTCATGATCAGAGATGCACATATTGTCAGCCAGGACATGCTCAAGGGGTTAAGATCAATCAACTGATAAGTAAATCTTTGGTATTGAGCAGAATATTTGCTATAACGATATTCCTGCTTCAGCAACTCGTGCTGAATCTGTCTGAAATGTAATGGAAAATAGGTCAGTTTCAAAACATTGATGTCTATGTCTCCAAAGCAAAGTTAGGTGCTGTGATATAAGTAGCTGAAGTTCCGTACAACAAACAAAACTTTGATGTGGTGCATAAACACCATATAGGCTTCACCAAGGGTAAGTTCAAACAAAGATACTACAACTTTACATCTTCTTTTAGACAAAAGAAAAATGCAACAAAATGATTCAACTACTTCAACTACAAGATCTCATATGGAGCATTATGAAAATTAGGAAGCATGAAAAGCATCATTCTCACAAAATGTACAATTTTATTTAAACATCAGGTCCAAGAATTTTGGAAAATGTGCCTGTGGCACGTAAAAGCACCCACTACACTCTCAGAGTGGTTGGTGTTAGGAAGGGCATCCAGCTGTAGAAACTCTGCCAGATCAGATTGGAGCCTGGTGCAGTCTTCTGGTTTGCTAGTCCTCAGTCAAATCGTCCAACCCATGCTAGCATGGAAAGCGGACGTTAAACGATGAAGATGATGATGTACATACTTCTAAAAGTAGTTATTGAGTCCACCACCATATTTCTAGATTGAAATAAAGAGGAAATAACACTTACTGACCAAAGACAAAAAAAAAAAATTGTTATACTGTGTAATGAATCAGTTTGAGAACCTCCACATGGTTTCTCAACATGCAAAGAATAGTAACCAAATCTCCCTTAAATTACACCCTGCTGTCTTTAGAAAACAATGCATTCAGTAATGTAGTTTGGAATATACAATGGTTAAGTTAAAAAAAAAATGACTGGCTGTGAAACATATTAAGCATGTGAAATTCTTTTGATTATAGGTTTGAAAAACAACATTGAATTTGTGAGGATGTCATTCAACTGGCTTTCCAAACATGACCATCCTGTTTTTGTTTTTTTCCAGAAACTACATTAGGCAATCTTGCCTAGTTTTTGTTTTAGAGTGTCATTTGGAGAGTGAGATTTGACTGATATTTCTATCAGGTTGAGTGATAGAATAGAGATTCTCTCATTGGCTTATGATGTTGTTGAGGTGGTGATGGTGAAGAGGAGAAGAATGCAGAGTAGTAGGCAGAGGTAGAGGAGAAGAATGTAGAAATGGGGGAGGGAAAGGAAGATGGTGGTAGCAGCTGTTGTGGCAGTGGCAATGATGATGATTGGTGGTGAGGACAGGAGGAGCAGGACAAGAAGAATGACACCAAAGCATCACCACCATCATCATCATCAACACAACAACACAGGAGTCTCTATGTGGTCATTCAATCTGCCAAAATTAACAGCCAGATTCTTCTGAGATTATACTCTACCATCTAAACAAAAATAAAAGGGAAGAGAGAATGGTCACAGTTGGAATACTTTTAATCATAGATTTGCATTATGAAAGTTGATCTGGGGTTAATTAACAACAATAACAACAAATATATTTCCATCAGTGGCTTTACTACTGTTCTTTTCTGTCAGTGGCTCCAATACTGTTCTTTTCAGTCTCCAGTTGGGGATTAATTATAAATATGTTATGTCATTTTACATTAAAAATATTGATTTCAAATTTTGGTACATGGCCAGCAATTTTGGGGTAGGGATTATTAAGTCGATTACATCATCCCCAGTGATCAACTGGTACTTCTTTTATCAACCTTGAAAGGATGAAAGGCAAAGTCAACTTCAGCAGAATTTAAACTTAGAATGTAAAGATGGATAAAATGCCACTAAGCATTTTGCTCAGTGAGCTAACGTTTCGGCCAGCTTGCCATCTTTTTTTCACATTGAAAATATTAGCAGTTAATTCATTCTTAACAATAATCCAGTGTCTTACAAGCTGGCAAACCCCCCCCCCCCAAAAAAAAACCCAGAACAAGTTATTTACATAGATTTAAGAATACATTAAAATGTAATCACTTGAGGTTTTTGTTTTTGTTTTGATAGTTGTGGTGGTGGTGGTGAAGACACATTTACAATAGATTGTTGAGCTACTGCTTGTAATGTGCCAGTGAGTAAAAGTTTATTAATCAGTTGGATGACCTTTTCTTGATTGCTGTCTCCAGATGTTTAGGTATGTAGCAGCTGCAATACACAATCTGATTTTGACAAGTCTATCACTCACCCCACCACCACTAAGCCAACTGAAACATAATGCTTTTTTTTATAATTAGATCATTTCTAAATTCTATTTTGTTGAAATGGAAAGCAAGTAGTTTACATTGTTATTTTTTTATTTCTGTTTTTATACCCTTTATAATCTTCCCTGAGTTTGGAATGTAGGAGTTTTGGGGATTGGATTCTGGTCCAACTTACTTTTGGATTTAGACTACTCTAGAGTACAATTATACAGGGGTTTATTAATCCCTCAAAACATGAACAGACACGAATAAAAGATATTTAGAAAAGTACCCAATAAATTTTTGAGAAGTTCAACCACTAAGTAATTCACCAAACTTACTAGCTCATAGTAAATGTCTTTGATATAACACTAAATCTAATTTAAGAAAAATCATCCTTATAGAAAACCAAAGTAATGTTATACATTAATAAACAATCTAGCCACCCACCTACACAAATACAGAGCTTAATTAGAAGCATATCCCAGAGAATCTTTACAATATTATTTGACAAAACAATATTTGACTAAGCAGCATCATTCTACAATGATGTCCTAAAAATGAGTGGGTCTGAAGAAAAAATTAAAATTCATATCTAAAGTCACATAAATAGACTATAAACCAAACAGAAGCATTAAAAGAGAGTTAACATGTAGAGCTCTAGGCCCTCGGGCAGTGCCTGGTTGACTGACAGCTCAGTCCGGCCCTGCTATAGCAGTACAAAAAAATCAAAAACATGTTTATGCTATAAATAAGCAAATTTCTTGAGAAATCAAAAGTATGTGGCCATAAATAGATGCAACTGTAATGGATCAAAAATATGCTCATTAAATGGGTATTATCTACAAAGAGAAGTAATCTACAGGGCAACAATAAAAACAGAAACTATATCAGAGCCACAACTGCACTTGTTTTTGCAATATATTTTTAAGCCACAAGTTATCTCTATCAAACACATTAATAATATGGATATGAAGTAGGCAACAATAGATCAGGCACTTTAACATAAAAAAGAGATATCATATTAACAGCACCATAATAAATTTATTTTTTAAAACTGATCCAAGTTACAAATCTGATGACAACAAAAATTGACATGGCAGTACCAATTCCAACAAAATAGTGAAACAAAGTGATCAACAAATTAACCAATAAAAAAGAATAACTATTTAGAGATATGAGATGCAACAGAATAACAAAATTTTGGCAAGCCCCAGACTGGCCATACCCTACACAGTCAATACGGAAATCAAAGAATATGACTACATGATGATGTAATTTTAAGCAGCATCAGACATATCACCTGCAGAGATAACATGAAATCAGCAGAATAAGAATTTGAAGAAGTGGAATATAACAAGAAAATCAATAGAATGATAATTTTGGTGAAACAGGATACAATGATGAAATTGACCAGTAGTGATGAGACCACCTCTGAACTAACTAATGGAAAGCAACACTATGATAATGATCTAAAAGACATAAATCAACCAATGAAAATAAGTGACAATCTGGAAAAAGCCTAATATAATAGTGAAATTGTTCAATGGCAATAGAATAACTGACAAATTAGTGAATGAAAAATGACAACAATAAGGAACACCACATTAAGAAAATAATATTTTGAAACTTACCAAAGAAAGCAATAGTTATACACTGAAGAATAATGAACCAATTGCAATGTATGAGGGAGAATTAAAAATTATATGCACTCTTGATTTTACGATGTATTTACACAAAAACAGGGATAAACGAGTATGTCGTTTTTGTATATAGTCCCCTTCCTTTTCAATGCAGTTGGTCCAGTGGTCCACTAGCTGGCATATTCCCTCCAAGAAAAAGGTAGAATTGGCAGGGTTTGCTTGTACTTCAGCTTGATAGACAACTCCTTTGGTTTCACAGTGGCCTCCTACTGGGCAACTGTTGTGGATCCTGCATACACACATGCGCACGCACACACACACACACACACACAACAAGTTTCTTTCAGTTTTCGTCTACCAAATCCACTCACAAGACTATAGCAGAAGACATTTGCCCAAGGTGTCGCACAGCGGGACTGAACCTGGAACCATGTGGTTGGGAAGTAAGCTTCTTACCACACAGCCATGTCTAAATATTATCAGAAACTGTACAAAAAAAATTGTTAAAATATTTTGTGTATTGTAGAAGTATAACCAATTTATTGCACATAAATGTTAACAACACAATCTTATATAGACACCAAAGGGCCAGATCAAAAAGTCTCTAAATAACTGTAAGCTAATCCCTAAAACATGGTAAATGATACTTGTGTTATGGTCAAATAGCAATAGAAGAGCCTCAACTAAAAGAAAATAGCAGCCATATGTCTTTCAAATCATTCTCCATCATTTTGGAAAAGGAGGGACACAAATATACAATATAAATTTGGCTGACCTCAAGCTAAACAACAAGTGTTATGGCCGAAGATAAAAGACAGAGTAGTTGCTGCAGATTTCAACTCAAGACAGCAAGTGGTAGTCTAATATCTTATCTACAAGACCATAGAAGAAATTGAGAAGTAAATATGTATCAAGTAACCATGCATCGTTTTACATTTGGAACATGGCTTATAGCTTGTGAAAGATTTTATTCCCATAAACTAAACCAACACTTATAACAGTAAAGCAATTTAAATAGTGCTCATGACTAGTATGAGAGCTGGTAATATAACGAACATTCTTGAAGTGTTTGTGTGGAAGGGAGGGTGAGTACACACACGCACACACACACACAAACTTCAAAAATGTTGAACATAGTGAAAATCAAGAAACCTTTAAACTGGTTTTGCTCCTAAACTCTAACACAGGAAGTGTGTTAAAAACAGATAAATCATTCAGGAAAATCAAACTTTTATCAAATTTATTACAAGTAAAAATATGAGAATGGTAAAAAAGAGATGGACAGAAAGAGATAGAGAGAGAGAAAGAGAGTGAATGAGGAATAGTTAAGGAAAGGCAAGAGGAGGAACCACAGAAACATGTAGTCACAGATTGTCAGGGAAAGAGAGAGGGACACATATACATATGTGTATGAGTGTGTGTGCATGAGAATGTATAAGGATACTTGAAAAAAAATATATATATATATATATATATATATATACACACATTGAAGACAAAAATATATGTATATATATAAATTTTACTTGTTTCAGTCATTAGGCTGCAGTCACGCTGGGTGCACTGCCTTGATTTTTAGTTGAATGAATTGACCCCAGTATTTCAGTTTTTGTTGTAGGGAATTAGTAATAATGCTACACCTCTTCCATGTAATGAGTGGAATGAACCAGTCACTATAATCAAGGTGACATCAGCCAGTATTGAGGAGAGTACATGTTGACTGTGTTGATAGTTGTGTCTGTGCTGATATAGTAATTATGCTGTGATACTGAGTGGATGGGATAACAATCCAAACTTTTGAGGATAATAACACTGTACAACTGGGGATTGTACAGTGCCGGATAGAAACATTCTATTGACAACTTAAGAATATAACAATATCTGTTAGAGTGACAATTGTTGTACAAAGACAGATATGACAGAAGCGATGAGGATAAACCAATTGTAGTGGGAATATATATTCAGTACCAGGTGTTGATATGGCTGCGTGTATATTATTACAAGAGTTCATATAGAGATGAAGAATAAATTCAAGAACTATATATTTACTACATAAAAATATATTTTATTTACTGGTCGATAATAATACAAATGTAGAATCTAGTTGAATGAAGAAATCTATGCAAGAAGTTTCAGAGATAGGAAATATAGAAATAACAGCTAAGTGGTGGCTTTCAGTCATGTGACGTAGAGAAATAGACGGACATAACAATGACATGAATGGCTCTAAGTCTAATCGACTAAGAAATGAAGAGTAGGGTTAGCAAGCTGATTTTATTGATGGAATGCTAGACATTCTAGAAACTTCCAAGAGACATGCTAAGCTTCTTGAATAATTAAGAATCATTTCTCATGACACAGATGCTTCAAGAAACTTTGTAAAGGGAAGTTACTCTATAATCCTTCTTGCAAGGGAGATCATTCAACTATTTAGCTACATAGACCACTACACATGCACTAGACAGAAGTAATGTTACACAATAATGAAAATAACAAAAATATATGCATCATAAAATGTCAAACTATAGAAACAATATCACAGTTCAAATGTAATAAATGTTTGTTAAATTCTTGGGCCAATGCACATGTCTACCGCTTTTGGTAGCCAGAGTTTGTGAACTTGTGTGTAAAGGACACGTTTGTAATGCTGTGTGTGTGTTTTCTGTAGTGAGGTTTGGAAATAGTCTATCAACACAAATAGTGTCTTTATGACTGTTAAGATCTAAGGTGAAAACCTTCTCTGAAAGCACATGAAAGGGTCCTGAATACTGTGCTGTTAAAGGATGTTTAACAGCATCGTTGTGAACAAAAACATTAGTCCAGGTAGAATAGTCCTTAGGCAAATATGTTTTAATGTCTTGTTTTCTGGTGTTCATATGTGGTAACTTTGACATATAATCATGCAAGCATTCAATAAAATTTGTAGCGTTGATATCTTGCGTGTTTGCAGGAACAGCCATCTGACCAGGCAGTGTCAAAGAAGAACCATAAAATAATTCTGCAGGAGAATATCCAATATCTTCTTTGAAATAAGAGCAGAGACCCAAGAGAACAATAGGAAGACATTCAATCCATTGAGATGAATCAGCAGAAGCACACAGTGCAGCTCTAAGCTGTCAGTGAAATCTTTCAATCATACCATTCGAAGCTGGGTGGTAACTAGTGGAATGGATGTGTTTACTTCCTAAAATCTTGGTTAGTTCCTGGAAAAGCTTTGCTTCAAATCGACGTCCACGATCTGTTGTTATTTTTACAGGTGTTCCGAAACAAGAGATCCATCTTGTGACTAAAGCTTGTGCCACAGTTAGAGAAAAGATGTCTGTGAGTGGAATGACTTCTGGTCAGCAGGGAAAACAATCAGTACAGGTTAATAAAAACATGTAGCCCTGACTCACAGGCTAAGGTCCTACTATATCAATATGTATGTGCTGGAATCGTGCATCTGGAGGGGAAAAAGTACCTAACGGTGCCCTGATATGTTTATGTACCTCGGATCTTTTACAATCGACACAGGTACGAGTCCAATTAGCTATGTCTTGATGCATGTTCGGCCAAATGAAACGAGCTGAAATAATCTTCAATGTTGCTGTTATACCAGGATGTGAAATATTGTGTAGCGCTGAGAAAACGAAACTGCAATGCTTTTCAGAAACTAAAGGGCAAGGTTTACCAGAAGAAAAATTGCAAAGGATCTGTTTGTTTGATGTCGCAACTGGGAAAAATTGGAGGTCAAAAGGAATTAGTTCTGGTCGTTGTATATTATTGAAATCAACGGATGGTTAGTCTTACGACATTTCATCCAAGTTAATTTCTGCAGTCTCATGACACAGATGCTTCAAGAAACTTAGTATAGGGAGGTTACTCTATAATCCTTCTTGCAAGGGAGATCATTCAGCTATTTAGCTACAAAGGCCACTACAGAGTTAATAGAAACTCATAGAGGAGTTAACAAACTCACAAAAATGTTTGTTGTGTAAGTTTTATGAAAAATCATAAAATTATGGAAGATTTATTGGCCAGTTTGCTTCAGTTGCAAAAACAGCAACAACGTCAGTTGAAAGAACAACAATAACAATTAATACTACAGCAACAAATGCTGCAATTACTGAAGTAGCCAGGAAAGTCAGGAAAAGTGTTCTTGCCAGACTATGTTGTGAATTCAATAACTGAATTCAAATGTGAACCTGATGGGAGTTACCTTCGAAGATTACTACAGAAGATATGAACAAATATTCACAAAAGAATGAAAAGATTAGGATGACAAGATGAAAACTCGATTAATTGTCTGAAAACTGGCACCACCAGAACATGAACAATACAGTAATTTTGTACTCCCAAGAAAACCTTTGGACGTAAACTTTAATGACATAATTGATATATTGTGTAAAATTTTCAGTGAAAAAAGTTCATTCTTCAATACATGTTGGAAGTGTCTGAACAAAGAGAAAAACAACAAAGACTTTATCACATATGCTGGTAGAGTAAACAGGGAATATGAGAAGTTTAAGCTGGATAAATTAACTCCAGATACGTTCAAATGCCTGATTTTTACACAGGGACTAACTGCCAAAAAGAAGGCAGAAGTCAGAACTAGAATTCTTGCAAAGCTGAAGCAAAACCAGGATGTGACCCTGCAAAAAGTATCTGTAGAATGTGAAAGGATACTTAAATTAAGACACGACACAGAGGAAATTGAATGTCAAGATTGTTTCCAAATATAGTGTGGAATAGTCGGAATAGAGATAATGTGTTTTCTAAAATACACGTCAAATATCAGGATTTAAACCCATGTTTTGCATCTGGTAGTATGCACCTGAGGAAAAATTGTCCATTTAAAAAACAGAGTGTTTTCATCATCATCATCATCATCATCGTTTAACGTCCGCTTTCCATGCTAGCATGGGTTGGACGATTTGACTGAGGACTGGTGAAACCGGATGGCAACACAAGGCTCCAGTCTAATTTGGCAGAGTTTCTACAGCTGGATGCCCTTCCTAACGCCAACCACTCAGAGAGTGTAGTGGGTGCTTTTACGTGTCACCCGCACGAAAACGGCCACGCTCGAAATGGTGTCTTTTATGTGCCACCCGCACAAGCCAGTCCAGGGGCACTGGCAACGATCTCGCTCGAAAATCCTAC
>NC_068985.1:121897630-121912417 GCF_001194135.2 Octopus bimaculoides
ACTGGCAGCATCTCTGTACATGGCTCGCACAGCTCTCACTAACCATTCTTCTATCCCAAGTTTCCTCATTGACCACCAGATAAGGGATCGGGGGACCCTGTCAAAGGCTTTCTCCATGTCAACGAAAGCCAGGTACAGAGGTTTATCCTTAGCTAGGTATTTCTCCTGCAACTGTCTCACTAGAAATAAGGCATCAGTAGTGCTTTTACCTGGCACGAACCCAAACTGCATCTCATCTAAATTGATTCGCTCCCTAATTAGTTGGGCTATGACCCTCTCTGTAACTTTCATAACCTGATTTAACAGCTTGATGCCTCTGTAATTTTCATTGTGGAAAATAGGACATATAAAGTCACACTGTAGAATGAAGATGATAAAACGTCAGAACAAAGAGAAAAAAGTAAATTGTTTGTCATTGAAAAAAAAGGGTAATATAATGAATGGAAAATTTGTAAATGTGAAAATTAAAAATACAAGTGTAAAATTGAAGTTCAACACAAATAGTGACATGACTATTATAAACAAAAAACTGTGGAAGTATGTCGGTAAGCCAAAATTAATTAAATCTAAAAAGGTAGTATATGGTGTTACAGGAAAAAGATTATATTTTATCGGTGAATGTGTATGTAACATAACATTTCAAGTTCAAACAAAAAAGGCTAAGATATATGTATTAAAACATTCACTTTATTTATTTGGCACAACTATCTAATTTATAGGATACACCCATAAGTGTTTTGTGTAGAAGTACAGTTACCTCAGTCGAAGGTTCAAATGAGGCCGAAGGACTGAAACAAAAGATTGCAGCAAAACACAAAACATCTGTATGTAGGTCAAAAAGAAATGTACCGTTTGCAGCAATAGACCAAGTTAACAAAGAAATGGAAAGACTGGAAAGTCTTGGTATAATTGAAAAGGATGACCACTCAGACTGGGCAACACCAACGGTTTACGTGAGAAAGAAGACTGACAAACAAAGAATTTGTACAGATTTTTCAACAAAGGTACACAATTTGTTTCTTTCAAGCCTACACAAACACAAGGACATATGCACACACACACACACACACACATACATGCATATATGACAAGTTTCTTTAAGTTTCCGTCTACCAAATCCACTCACAAGGCTATAGCAGAAGATACTTGCTCAAGGTGTCACACAGTGGGACTGAACTTGGAACCATGCGGTTGGAAAGTAAGCTTCTTATCATACAGCCATGCCTAAATATTATTAGGAATTGTACAAAAAAAGAATTTATATTTTGTGTATTGTAGAAGTATAACCAATTTATCTATTTGTTCATTTCTTATGGGCAGAATTGGCACACAAGGAGTACCAAACAAACAACTCTTCTTTATAAACATGTTTTGCAATCACTTTCTGATGAACAATACTGCAGTTTCCATCTATGAAATTCAGTCAGAAGTCTGTGGTTGGCCTAGGGCTATAGTAGAAAACACTTGCCCAAGATACCATGTAGAGGGACTGAACATAGAACCATGTGGTTGGGAAGCAAACTTCTCAATCACACAGTCATTCTTGCACCTAATGTGTGTATGTGTGTTTTCATTTATTGTTAAATCGAGTATTGTGTCCCACTATGTCTCAAAGTTAGCAGTTCATCAAGCAGAGATCTATAAAATAAATGCCACACTGAAATATATACTGAGACCAGTATGATCAATCAAATCTTCGAAGATGATACCCTATCATGGCAACAGTCGAAAGGTTAAACCCAATAAAATAATGTTTGAAGATTTAATGGTTTCAAATTTAAGGTTATGGATTACTAACCACAAGATAATGAGTTCAAAACTTTGTATTAAACTTCCACTCTACATGGTAACACTATGTGTACATCCCAGCCTATTTGACTTCCAACAATTAACAATTGTAATTAAGCAATAAGAAAGATACTGGTCACAACCATTAGGCTTTGGAACAGTGCAGTGACGGCCAGTTTGGAGGCTGATATAGCTCTCATCTCTAAAGTTTGTTGCCAACACCTCTAGGATCTTCCATACATATATCACTATACATCCCTCCTGTTTCCACTCCAGGGAGTAGAGTTGTAGCTCTTTCAGTCTCTCCTGGCTGCTCAGCTGTCCCATTAATGCTCATATCAATCCCCAGATCGCACACTGTACTTTACTCTGGGATTGCTGCTCCTTTTGGTCTAAAGTGCCATTGTTGTGGTATGTGAACTCTAACCAGTTGTTAGTGGAGAGCTTGGAATTTGCCTGCATTGAATTGCATATTGTTTTCTTCCACCCATTTATACATGGCATCCAGGTCTTTCTGTTGAAGATTAGAATTAAACAACAATAATAATGGCAGTGGTAACACCAAGGAAGGAACCTGCAGGAGAGGAAGATCAAGGAATGCATGGAAAGAAGGGAAGTTGATATGAGAAGGAAAGAGATGAGAAAGGATCATAACAAATAGCAAGACGCTGTGCTAAATAAGAGCTGTTCAACTTATGCAATCATAGAAAAATAGATTTATGATGATGATGATGATCATGATGATGATGAAGATGTTAATCATAGTGACAGTGGCACTGGCCCTCCTCCTCCTGCAGTTGCTGCTGATGATGATAATGATGATGATGATGAACTCGTAAGCTGTTTTTTTTTCCTGTCTAGTTGCTCTTTATATCATCAAGCACCAAGTTAGAAGTGATCACAGGTGTTTATCAAAGCATCAGCACTAGAGAAGTCATCTACCTTAACTATAAGGCTTCTTGTGTTCTTCTACGTCAGTTTAATATTTGAATAATTGCTCCTAATTCCTTTACATGAGTTGTTATCAGCATGGCATGTGGAGTCACAGTTCTTCTCCTTTCTCAACAAGAAGTTAATAAAGAGTAAAAAGATAAAAAAAATAATGGTGAAAAGGATAAACTAAATAAGAAACATTCAGCAAAGAGTGTGTGAGTGATAGAGTGAGAGAGAGAGAGAGAGAAGCAAAGAAAGAGAGACGGGCAAGATTTAAGATTAACAAAAAAAGTAAGTGAAAAATGAAAGATGACAACATTAGATACAAGAAAGACTTGGAAAGAAAGAGTTAATTGTATAATAAAAGTAAAATAGGAAGGTGGTGAGAAGTACAAATTGATATGCAGTACTTAAAATGTGTAATTAACACATGAAGTCATCGTCATCATCATCATCGTCGTTTAACGTCCGCTTTCCATGCTAGCATGGGTTGGACGATTTGACTGAGGACTGGTGAAACCAGATGGCTGAAGTATAAATTTAAATTCTACATGGGAGAAACAAATGAGAATAAAGACTGGTACTTTACACTGCGTGTAATTGTTGATATGGATGTAGCTGAAACTCTGTATTGTATGTAACTGGTATTCACTACACTGCGTAACTAGTGCTGTAATTTAGTAATGTGTTCACCCATCAAGCAATACATAGAGTCTACATTTTCCTGTCAGAGAGTCTTCATTTTCCTTTTTCTAGAATTAATCACTGTTGTTGCTTAGCCCCATGTCAGTCCTGATCCAGCAGTTGTGCGACCAAAAGTATATCAGCCTTGACTATCCCATCTGTTTTAAGCATATGTTGTTGATGACATTGATGGCTGTTGCTACTGCTGTCATTTATAATGAAGTAAGATTTATTAGTAGAAGAGGACTCTTTTTTTACAAAGTTGAAGAGGAAATTTCATTATTCTTGCCTTTTTATGGGATTGTAGACTAAAAGTGTTGGCACCACAGATATTGCAGAATATTGTTAGCAGATCTTATCATAACTTTTTCTCTCTTTGCTTCCTTTTGTTCCATCCAGTTTGACCCTGCAACATTTATCACTTTCTTTATAAACCTCTGCCTTTATTGGCACTATTTTGCAGTGTTTTCCAAACTTTTTTACTGAATGCTCATCAAAAATACTAAAACACTTATTACAACCCTTAGAATTTACAGTATGCAAGAGAGGTAGTCCACCACAAAGTCCAGTCCTTGTTGTGGTATACTGACTTGTAAGTCTCAGTGACCCTGAGCTATGCCAACAGAGTGCAGGCTCCTAATAGGACCTCCTATGCTGGACAGGTCAAAGGATAGAGACTAGACCAATAAGGATCATCTCTTCCCAGAAGTAAGAACGAGTTTGTATGGTCAACATTTCTACCTAAAACAAAAAAGTAAAGTTACAGAAGCATTGATGACAATTAAAAACCAGCCAGACCTGGAAAAGCAGGGAGGCCTTCTCTCAGGTAAACATATGACATAGAGCATCAAATTCTAAATGGACAAGTCAAGCCCTGACCTGGAACCCAACAGGGAGGCAAAAGATGGCAGGATACTGAAGGAGAGCTGAAGTATCAGAAAACCAACTGGAGAAATGCAGAAAAAACATCTCAGAATTGAGAAAAGTGGAGCAAAGTTGTTAATAGCCCATGCTCCACAGAGAATGAAGAGCTTAAGTAAGTAATAGAGGCAATGGCTGCAATAAAATATTTTTTAAAAATATACCAGGTGGTACCAAAAGGTTCCACGACTAGTTATGTTTAATAAAAAATAACTTATTTACCTAAGTTCTAACATCATCTCCTTTGAAATAGTCACCTTGCGCAGCAATACATTGGTCCCACTTTTGGAATCTGGCCTGGAAGTCATTTTCCATAAGTCAGTTGAGGACCTGCGGTTCACTATGGATCTCAACAACAGTGTTAAAATGGTGACCTTTCAAGTGCATTTTCATTTTGGGGAAGAGATGGAAGTCTACAGGTGCTAAATCTGGCAAATAGGGCAGGTGAAGAAGTGATACCATATTGTTTATGGCAAGAAACTCAGAAGTGAGGAGGACTCAGTTACAGGGTGCACTGTCATTGTGAAGAATCTAATACATTGTGCCCTGCAGATCTGGTTGCTTTCATTGAATGCCCTCCCTCAAATGCTTCAAAACATTACAGTAAAACTCTTGATTGATGGTCTGACCCTGGGGGATGAATTCTCGATGCACAATTCCACCTTTCCAGGGGTGACACTCATAGCAGGTCTTCCAGATCATTCATCATCTTCCAGCAACATTCTTCTGCTTTTGAAGTACCCATACCACTTGAAGCATTGAGTATGACCCACTGCCTCATCACTAAAAGCTCACCGAAGCATGCTCAATGTTTCTGTAGCAGACTTCCCAAGTTTAATGCAAAATTTTATGTTGGCTCTTTGTTCCTGTCCATGACAGAAGCTTATGCATGATCACAAAAACACAAATTTCACAACTTGTGAAGTAAACATAGTGATGTCACTTGGTACACTGCCTCACGAAGGTCACTTCATGGCAGCATGCAACCATATGCTGCCATCTGTTGGCATACTACAAAACTAGTCTGGGAACTTTTTGATATAACCTCATATTGCTCCTAATGCATTAGATTCTAATTGTCATTTCATTACTGTATATGGTAGGTTGTAACCTGAGGAAGATTTTACTGCTTTATTCTAGTAGGATGAGCAACCACATACAGGGTCACTCATTGGCTCATTCTAAAAGTGGCGCTCCTTCACGACATTAGTTGTGATTGCTAAAATGAACCAAAAAAATAAACAGCTTAATAACGAAATAATGAAATCAAGGTGGTGGATATACACATAAGAAATGATTTGAGAAAGAAAAGGAAAATAATCTAAGTTCGATAGTTTGCTAAACAGAAGTGTATACAGACAGACAGACATGCACACGCACGTGCATGCATGCCGACATGAATACAGATGTGTGTATGAGCAGAGAAGAAAGAATCTGCATTCCAGATTGGCCATTAGAGAGACATGAAAACAAAATCACAACAGGTGAGTGTTGGTGTAAAGTTGAGGCTAGCCAACATTTCTAGCAGAACTTTTATTGTCAGAAAACAAAAAAGAAAAGAAAAGAAAACTATTTGGGTAGATGATCCAACCTAAATATAATTATTACATAAAAACAAAAGTAAAGAGGAAAAGAATAGCTAAATATAACAACATTTCTGTTAATTAAATCATGTGATTTAGTTGTCTTGAGTAATTTCACTCTGCTTCACATCAACACACAAACATCTGTTCGTTTGTACAATAGATATGACAACAGTGATTGTTGTTATTAAGCAGACCTTTTAAAAATCAAGCAAGCAGAAAGAACAAGATGTTAACATTGATGAGGGTCATGGTGGTTGCAGTGGTGATGTTAATGTAATGTCAATGTAGTGGTGGTGGTAGTGGAAGTGGTGGTGGTGGTTGTAGTAATGGTGATGATGGTGGTGGTGGCGATAGCGGTGGTTGTGATGGCGGTTGTAGGGATGGTGATGATGGTGGTGGTGGTGATGGTGGTCATAGTTACAGTGATGATGAGGGTAGTTATAATGGTGATGGTGGTGGTGGTAGAAGTGTTAGTTGTGACGGTGATGTAACAGTAATGTGTTGTGGAGGCGGTGGTAGTGATGAAATAGTGGTGGTAGTGTTGTAATGGTAGGAGTAGTAGTGGTGACATAAAGACAGTGAGGTGATGGTGATAGTGTTGGTAATTGTGATAATAATGGGATAGCAGTGTGATGGTGGCAGTGGAGTTGGCAGTAGTGATGTACTAGCAGTGTACTTGGTGATTGTAGTGTTGGTGATACTATGTCATGGTTGTAGTAGTGGTAGCTAAAGTTAAAATGGTGTTAATGGTGGTGGGGTGATGGTGATGATGTAGTGGTGGTGGTGTAATGATGACAAAAGTGATGATCATAGGAGTTATCAATTGAGAGCTGATGGGAAAAATACTGACAGTAGTGTAGTGTAAGAGAGTGATGAGGTAGTAACAAGATAGCAGTGGTGGTGATGGTGATGACAATGTAGAGAGGATTTAGAAGTGGTTGTAGTGTTGTTAAAATTGTTCATGTTGGAAGTAACAGCAATGATTGTTCTTGTCATCTGGCTCCAGGTTAGTCTTTATGGAACAGACCAATGAATCAAAGGTATTTCTGCCATGACCATCTTGTCTTGTTTTCAAGTGTTTGACTACATTGGTCAGTTAGTCAAAGCATCCTTTCTTTTTTTTTAAATACAATTGGGTGTGATTGGAGGGAAGTTTGCTTGCTATTTCTTGCAGCTTGTTTGATGACAGAGGACTCCTCGTTGATTCATAGCAATGGTGGTGATGAGCCCATCATGTGTTTGGATTGATGTGCCATCGTGCTGTAAAAAGATGCCAACACTCCTCAATCATCAAAGAACTGCTTGTTCCTTCTCTTTGCCATTTTGCACTTGTAGCAATCACATTTCCAATGAAGAATTATATTCATGCCTCTATCAGCCCATAGCCTCCTCCTTCATCTGCTGCTTGTGCTGGTATGACATGTCCTCCACCTCCCACTAGATCATCCTACCATGTTCGATGCAGCAGCTGCAGGCTGGAAGGGGCCCAATGGCAGGCCTCACACCAGATGGCTGGACATGATTTAAGGAAGATTGCGGAGGCTTGATACCATCTTGAAGGAAGTAGAGGTGCTGGTATGAGATACTGCCAGCAGTGGGAGGCACTAGAGCGGGTGGGGGGAACTATGTACGGTAATACCTCTAGGACCACTAACTTGTGATGATCCCAGCCCCATTGAGCAAGAGCAGAGAGAGAACAATGAAGAAAAGAATGAGGCCTAATAGCTGTGCATGAGAAAAAAAAGCATTGAAGCAGCCTTAAGCCTCACTCATCATGTAAAATTTATATAAACCCCTCGACACACATCAGCAGGACAGGTGGCAGACCTGATTGCTATGCCAGGTCAAAGTTTAAGGCCCTGGTAGCAGCAATAAATGAAGCTGATTTGATCTTCATTCCAAGCTGCCAAAAACTTCATGGTTTAGCAATAGGATTTAACAATAAGATTAAAAATTTAACAATGATGAAAGGGTTCAAAAGAAAAATAAAAGTAGTTTATCATTCAAGTCCATCATCTGTTTTATTGTTAATAGTCAAAAATGGAACATGGCTGAAAAATGAGATTAATGTTATGGCCCAATTCTGTCATCTTAGTAATTAGGACAGTTTGTGTACCTGTGTATGGAGAAATAGAGAAAAGGAAGAAAAGAGAGAATGGATATGAGTGTTCTTAGTCATGGTTGATTCATTAAGTTAGTAGCTGTTTGTTGTTGGAGTGTAGCAGAATGGTCATACAAACCAGTCTAGTTGTTGAGCAATATCTGATACTGAATTTAGTTTCACTTAACCCTTTAGCCTTTAAACCAGTCAGATCCAGCCTCTTGCACCTATCCTACAATAACATTCTAAAAATGGACAGTCACATCATCAAAATCTGAAGGCTACTGGATAATGCTTGATTAGTTCAAAGCAATGTGAATAAATAAGCATTACATTTGACAGGGTAACCTGAATGTTAAAGGGCTAAATCATCTTGCTACAGTTCAATATGGAACAATTATCATGTCTTTTTCGAAATAACCGAGTAATCTGAGTGCTAAAGAGTTAATGCATGAACGTGTCTCTCCTCAATCTGTCCATTCAGTTTTTTCTGACCATACCCGTCCGAGCTCCTGCCTGTTGTTCCTGTTTTATAAGCTGTGATTACTTTAATCCTTTAGTATTTAGACCAGTCATATTCAGCCAAAATATTCTATCTGTTTTATGTTCAAGCTGGTCATATCTGATCAAAATATTCTGTTTTATGTTCAAATCAACAAGATCTGGCCTCTCACACCTACCTTACAATGTCATTCTAAAAATAAACAACCACATCATTGAACTCTTGATGCAATGAGATAATGCATGATTAATTCAAAACAATGAGAATAAATATGCATTACATTTGACAGAGTAATTTAAATAGTAAAGGGTTGATCAGAACTTGGCTGATTTTCAGTTAACAATTTCTGATTCATTACAGTTTTTGCTGACATCAAACAAAGAATTCAATGTGTAGTTGTTACGTGTCATTGGTTAGATTTTTCATGACATCATCATTCAATCTGAAAGTTTCCTGTTTTGTGTTTATGTAGATCTAATTGTAAAAACAAACAGTCCCGGTTCAACTTGAAGCAGAGATCTGTTACAAAGACTTAATTTTACTCACAGTAGAATTTCAATTTAATACTGCAAGTTAACAATTGTCAAATGAGGGAGTCTCTACTTGGTTTCTAAGCTTGCTAGAAATAGCAGCCAAATCTCTTTGAAATTGACCTCTACAAAAAGACAAAATGGTTGTTGAACAGATACAAATCTCAGGCTTCACAAAATACAGTTATGGGACTCACTACCACATTACAAACCTTTTTTCAATAATGGTGATGATGGTAGGCGTAAGGCCAGCAATTTGGGGGGAATGGGTAAGTCTATTACATCAACCCCGGGACTTGACTAGTACTTAATTTATCGACCCCAAAAGGATGAGAGGCAAAGTTGATTTCGGCAGAATTTGAACTCAGAACATAAAGATGGATAAGATAATGGAGAACAGGATAATGATGATAACAAAATAATGCTGATGGCATAAAGATTGTGATGGTGGTTGTGATGTTGGAGGCTGTGGCAACAGCAATATGGATAATGATGATGATGATGATGATGATGGTGAGTGTGGTGGTGATGGTGTAGATGTGGTAACTTCAGTAAAGAGGATGATGGTTATGAAAACGATGGGTGTTGGCAGTGGTGGTAGTGGTAATGATGCTGGAGGTGATGATGATTGTTGGAGATTGTAATGACAACTGTATAGATAATGAAGATTCTAATTATGGAGGTTGTAGCAACCAAAAGCATATGAATGATGAAGATAGTAATAATAATGATGATGCTGATGATTTGTTTTACTTTTTCTTTTCTTTTTCTCCATCTTTATTTTCCCATGTTTCTCTCTTCTGTCTGCTTACATTATCCCGTTGTTCAGTTCAGAGATCTTAATCTCTCAATCACGTCTTCTTCCATTTCTTCCTATGACATCCAACAATAATCCATGGTAATTCCCATGTCATCTACACAATTACAAATATTTGTCCATCTGATGCTTATGGTGCTGTTATTGTTGTCGTTATTGTTCTTGTTTTGCTTGTTTAGTTGCTACTATTACTGTTTCCATGCTGTTATTGATGTTTCTCATCTCATCTCATCTTCTTCACCCACTTATTCCTGAGAGGGTTGTGAGGCAGAGTCCTCAAGTGTGCCTTTCATTGGGTCCTGTCAGAAGCAACTGTGTCCAATTGATCTGCTTGGATCCCCAAGAGAGATCAACCAAACTCATAGATTTTATCCAACCATCTTGTTTGTGATCTACCCTTGGGTCTCCTGCCAATTGATTTTACCCATAAAACCCATCCAGCAATTCTTTCTTTAAATATTTGGAAATCAAGTCTTAAGAGAAAAATTGAGTATAAGAGGTATCAGATGTAGTGTGCAAGAGAGAAGACTGCACTGATATGGACGAGGACAGTGGCATAAAGAAGTGCCGATCTCTAACTGTGAAGGGAACCTGTGGGAGAGGTAGACCCAGGAAGACATAGGATGAGGTGTTGAAACATGAGCTTTGGGTGTTGAGTCTTACAGAGGCAATGACAAGTGACCTAGACTTCTAGCAATTTGCCATGCTCGAGAAGACACATGAAGCTAAGTTACATCATGGTTGTGGCCAGTGCTGGTGACACATGAAAGGTACCCATGCCAGTGATGCACAAAAGGTACCCATGCCAGTGACACTTAAAAGGCATCCAGTACACTCTCTAAAGTGGTTGGTGTTAGGAAGGGCATCCAGCCATTGAAACTAAGTCAAAACAGACTGGAGTCTAGTGCAGTTCTCTGGCAACAAGGAGCATATTCATTGGTCATTCAACTAGCTAGATGTAGTTACCAAATCTCCTCCAAATTACACCTAACTTCCTTAAAAAAAGATAGGACATATTGGATGCTGTAATACTAGACACTATGTCTGAAAAAAAAGATTGGATGGTCATGGCCAGAATGTCTTTGGTCATATGTCCACTCATTCAGAACTTAACTAGAGCTAAAAAAAATACAACAATAGCCACTACTGCAGAAGTCAATGTGGGACCAATAGGTAACTTCTGCCTTGTTTTTTCTTGACCTTTGACTTTCTTAACAGAGTAACCAAGTCTCTCTCATTCAAGTCAGGAATAAATATCTGAGTTTTTAAATGTAGGATCACATGCGCTTACAATAAGGAAGATAATAATCAAATATTACTTATTTTATTGCTTAATCAAGAGAGAAGGCAGTGCCCATGACCCTTTACAGGGCCTACAAGACTAGCGAGAAAAAAGAACATATCCTCAGACCAGAGACCAAGCTTGAATGCTTGTAACAGAGACACCCAAGGACTAGGTGTTGGGGATTAAGTCAATCCTCAAAGTAAACCACAGCAGAATTTGAATGCAAAGAACAAATACTGCAAGCTATCCCATCTAATTCTCTAATGACTCCACCAGTTTGTTGCTCTTCTCGAATACTTTATTTATTTATTGACACCAGCAGGCTGGAAGACATAGTTGACCTCAGCAGGACTCATACTCGGAATGCAAGGAACCAGAAATATATGCTGCAAAGCATTTTGGCTGATGCTTCAACAACACTGAGTCATTGATTGGCCTTCTTTGAGCAATAATTCTATACGCAGAGTTGATTAAGATCACTCAAAAACAACAGCATTGGGAATAGTATTATATAATATAATGAGCTCATTGTATACAGTGTTGAGGTGCACTGCATTATATCCTAGTACTTTGCCTTCTCTTCCTACAGTGCCCAGTGTTAACCAAGAACTGTACAAAGAAGTTACAAGCAATAACTGTACAGAACCTTACTTTAGGTTAAAATGCATGACAGAGAGGTATGGCTAACAGTAGCAGAAGACAAAAGGAAGATGATGTTATAACTGATGTGTAGTTTCAATTGTGTGCAGTTTAGGCTGAAAGCTTCCTGCTGGGCAAAGCTCCAGCAGGAAAGAAGAGGTGCTACTACATCACCACCATCATAACCACCATCAACGCCAACATCATCATCATCATCACTGCCACTGCTACCAGCATCATCATCATCATCATCATCATCATCATCAACAACAACATCAATAGCTGCAGTAAAGGCAACAAAAGTAACATTATCATCAACATGAACAATAACAACAACTCATCAATAACGTAGCAACAGCAACAATATCAACAACATTAACAACAACAACAATAATATGAACAGAAATAATATAAAGATCATCCTCACCATCATCATCATCATCATCATCACTATAAACTACATCAAAAGTCACATCAATAACTAAACTAATAATCTAAAAACACTCTTTCCTATATCTAATCACACACATACATGTGCCAGAATATTTCCAGCATTTTTTTTCTCATTATCATCTATTTTTTACTTGTTCCAGACATTTGACAGCAGGCATGAAAGGTTTAGTTGAACAGAATTTCATGGCTCCTTACATTTAGTATCCTAGTACCCATTTTACTATTTACCACCATGGATATTTTTGTAAGATCATTCTTGAAAATTACCACACCACTCAATGTTCATTTTCTAAAATCCTATGTACTTCTCCAGTCATTCTAGATCTTGTAGACTATGTTCAGCTGATAAAGTCAAATAAGGTTAAAACATGCTTGGAATTATTATCACCATATTGCCGTAGATCAACCTCACTTCTCACTGGATGGTAGACTTAAAGTACTGCCCATTTTAACTCCATCACCTGTATTCTGGATACTTTTAGTAGAGTCCACTCTGTTGCAAGCAATCAGGGCAGGTTTCTGATTTAAGAATACCTTCCTCCTGACTATAAAATGAAAAAAGAAAATGTATTAATCAACTTAAATTTCAAAGTTGTCTCCCCTGCTTTTTTTAACCAGAATTAGTGATTAAAATAATGTTTCTTTTTGTTGTTGTCTCTACAGATGGCTTACTACATCAAATGTATTTGTGCCCATTTTTTTTTTTCATGCTATTCTGGGTGTTCTCCTAACCTTAATAGCATCACTAATTTCAAAAGACAGTGTTAAAATGCACCCAAGGCAGACAACTGTCATATCCCAACCATATCCCCCTTACCTGCAGCTAATTTGGTAACCAGTAGATCTTACAGACAGACATACAATAAACACTTACTTATCCTTCAACTCTTTTCTCACTTCATCTTTTTCCTTCTTTCTTCTCACACTACTTCTCCTAACACTTCTTGTTCACATAGGAAGGTTACTTGGTCTTGTGTTCCTTATCAGTTACTGCCAGTTTTTTTTTTTTAAACTTTGAGGATGTAAAATTTTGCTGTTTCTCATTTATTTCTCTCCTGTCAAAATTTCCCTAAAGGAGGACTCTGTCCAAAACATTGGATTTTCAACTCTTCATAGCAAATTCACTGTACCCTTTTTATCAGTTTTACTACATAATATAAGTCTTACTGACACAAGACTTCTACCAGTTTCTTTGGAGTCTGTTTGATCATATATTTATGCTGTACTCTACTAAAAAATATATCTATAAATTTTAGCCAACCCTGTATGTAATAGACAAATGTAAACACTGTGTCTTTTTCTACCATATCTTTGTGGATAGAAATATATGGATCCGCCAGACTAGTCATAATACCATGTTGGGTTTTGTTAATGTCTCAGCTCACACTGTATCAGTCCATGAAGATTTTGTTTCTAATCCTAAAATTACTAAGGCATTAATTAAAGTGGATAGATAAAGAGAGTACTCAGTTGCTGATGAAATCCCAACAGAATATTGACATTTGTCTGGCTTATCCCTGTTTTTCTTAACATGAAGATATATATTTCTACAAAATATTCACATTCTGTCTATACAGAACCTATTGATAGATGTTGGTTAAACATCTATCAATATGTTTTCAAGTATAGATAGTATAGCATTGAAACAAAACACTGTTAATACACAAGTAAATTACATAAATACATATACATGCATTATATACATGTGTATATGTCTATGTGTGTATGTCTGAGTCCTTATGTCTGTGTGAATGTGAGTTTATGTATGTGTATACATCTGTGTGCATATGTGTTTGTGCATGTGTGTGTGTACATCTGGGTGCATATGTGTTTGCGTGTGTACCTGTATGCACTTGTGTGTGTATATCTATGTGCACGTTTGTGTGTGTATGTATGTGTTCGTCTGTATGTGAATATCTGTATGCATGTATGCATACGAGTGTGTATATGTGTGTGCATGTATCTTTGTGTGTGTATGAGGTCCAGGCATTATGTTGAGTGCTGTAAGGATATTGTTTTGAAGTTTATTTTCATACACCAGACATTTACTCTCTAACATAATTGTCAATTGTTGAACCTTGCTAATTTACTAAAATATTTAACATATTCAGGTCAATCTCATAAAATAGGTGAAGTTTCCTGCCAACTATTTACTTCATTCTCTAAATATATATTACCTGTTAGTATGATAGTTATTTGTTTCCATTTTTTTTTATAGTTTTCGTCGTTTCCTTCTCTCTATTATCTCTATCTACTAACTTCTCTCTTTGATACTAGTTTGTGTACATACGGACATATGTGTGTGTGTGTGTGTTTACACATATATACACACACATACATGCATGTATATTTATAAGGTGCAGGTATGGGTGTATGGCTGAGAAGTTTGTTTCTCAACAACATGGTTTTGTGTTCAGTTCCATTGGGTGATGGCACCAAAGGCAACTGTCTTCTACTGTTGTCCCACAACAATCAAAACCTTGTGATTAGATTTGGTAGATGAAATATGAAAGAAGTCCATCATATAATTATTTATATATATATATAT
>NC_068985.1:121912504-121916249 GCF_001194135.2 Octopus bimaculoides
ATTTTATAATAAAAAATTTATTAATAATTTAGAGAAGAGTCACCAAAATGCAATCCAAACAATAAAGGAAATCAGACACCATCAAGGAAAACGTGTTCTACAAAATACTAATTTAAAAATCTATAAAATCTAAAAGAAAAGTTTATAATCCATAAAATCTATAAAATATCAGATTAAAAATTTAATTCAGTTTAGTAAGTTTATAAAAAAGAAAGTGAATTATCGACTATGCATGTTTCATGGCCACATAATAGCAGAAAAAATCTGTGTAATTTACAATAAATCGATCAAGATAAATTCCACTCAGAATGAAGTCACTCTTCAGGTCTTATAAATTCAAAAAACGTATCCTACTATTTAAATAATATAAATAGAATAAAATAGGAATAAAGTAGAAATATATGTACGTGTAGGAAAACTATTATTAGTACAATACATAAAATGTCAAGGCCTTTAACTTGAAAGATTATTATTTTTAAACCTTGACATTTTATGTATTGTACTAATAATAGCTTTCCTACACATTCATGAGGCCCAACGCTCGAAAGGAACTCAACCAGTTTGCCTCCATGAGGCCCAATGTTCACGGTTAATTTTCTTATGTGTCATCAGCACAGTTGCACTTAACTTGATGGGTCCTCTTAAGCAGAGCACATCACCAAAAGTCTCAGTCACTAGTCATTGCCTCTATGAGGTTCATAGTTCAAAGATCATGTTTCACCACCTCGTCCCATATCTTCCTGGGTCTACCTCTACCACAGGTTCCCTCCACAGTTAAAGATCGGCACTTCTTTACACAGCTGTCTGCATCTATACGCATCAAATGACCATACCAGTGCAGTCACCTCTCTTGCAAACTACATCTTATTCCTCTTATGCCTAACTTTTCTCTCAAGATGCTTGCACTGTTGAACATGCACACTGACATTGCACTTCCAGCAAAGCATACTGGCTTCATTTCTTTCATGCCCACGTATGTCCTCGGCTCTTATAGCCCATGTTTCACTGCCATGCATCATAGCTGTTCACAAACAGGCATCAAACAATCTGCCTTTCACTCTGAGAGACAGGCCCTTTCTTGTCAGTAGGGGTAGGGGCTCTCTGAACTTTGCCCAACCTAATCTTATTCTCACAACTATGCTCTTGTAACATCCACCTCCACTACTAACCTCGCCTAGATACTGGAAGCTATCTACTACCTCTAGTTTGCCCCACTGGCAGTATATATATATATATATATATATATATATATTCAAATTGAACATTATCTGCTGTTCTGATGCCATTCATTCCAGCTTAGAAGATGGATCTTGATTTTATCATCTTTTTGGGACACAAAATGAACAAGGGTGCTCCAATTTGTTGATTGTCAAATTTGTTAAATTATATGTCAGTATTAAGTTCACATAATATCAATATAAAAGATATTTATTATATAAAGTTATGTTTGTTGTGAAGAAGAATACTCTGTTTTGTGATTAGTCACCAGTTGTTATTGGGGAAGTGATATTGTAAGTGAAGTTGTGTTGTAAGTAGCAGAGAAGAAAGTTGTTTTTATTTTTTGAAGTGTCTAATTTTATGTAATGAAATTATTTCTGTAATTCTTTTGCTGTTTGTTGAACTTAATATTATGGCAGTGAGAAAGAGAGAGAGAGGAAGGAAGGGAGAATCTATGTACTTCAAGGGAGAGAATCACTTTTTCTTTTCTAGTTTTTCTCTTGGTGGAAGGAAAAAAAGAAGAGCATCCATGTTTTATCATAAGATCCTTTATTATTACCAGAATATCAAGATGGCGAGCTGGCAGAATTGTTAGCATGCTGGGTGAAATGCTTAGCGGTATTTCATCTGCCGTTACGTTCGGAGTTCAAATTCCACCAAGGTCAATTTTGCCTTTCATCCTTTCAGGGTCGATAAACTAAGTACCAGTTACGCACTGAGGTCGATGTAATCAACTATCCCCTTCTCCCAAATTTCAGGCCTTGTGCCTATAGTAGAAAGGATTATTACCAGAATATCTCTGTATGCTCACCATGGATTTTTTTCTAATAATTGAAAGTATTTGGGTGGGGAATTTTGTGTGTGTGTGTGTGTGGGTGTGTGTGTCTGCACACATGAACGTGCATGTGTGTATGTGAGCATGTACTTGCAAACACATACCACAAAACAAAAAAAAAACATATTCCAAGGTGTCATGAAGTGGAATCAAACTTGGGAGCACATGGATGCAAAGCAGTCTTTTTTGACCTCATGGTTACACCTGTGTCCTCACTAACAAATTTTGTACCAATATACCAATATAAGAAATCAATATTTATTATGGCATTGATCAAAAGATGTTGCTTCAGTTCTCACCAGAGAATTATTTGTTTCTTTCTATTTATACCCTGACAATCTAATATCCACTTTTATATTCAATAGATCAAAAAATATTCATTGAACACTTTCTGAGTTGTACTTGCTTGGCAAGTGGCTTGATTAGAGATCATCAGTGTTGATTTTTTTTTATGCCTGTTTCTTCAGTCCTGTTTTAGTTATGTAGGACAAGACTTTTGAGGCAGTGTTTTGCAGTAGCATGTCCTTCTTTAAGGATACCAATCCTTTTAATCACCTCTTACAACAATGCAGGGATCTAAGGAGCCTATTCTGAAAATCAAATAACCAGTATACATATGTGCAGGGCTAGACAACCAGGATACATATGCGTAGGGCCAGATAACCAGGATACATATGTGCAGGGTTAGGTAACCAGGATACACATATGCAGAGCCATATAATCAGAATACATATATCCAGGGACAGATAACCAGGATGCAATGTGTAGTACCTTGTAACCAGGATACATATGTGCAGGGCCAAATAACCAGGATATATAAAGGGTTTGGACAAAATAATGGAAACACCTAGCATCAGAGCAACATAATTTTGAAATATCTATAAAACTATCAAAAGCTTGTTTAGTTTTATGTTTTTTTATTTATCATTAGTGTTGCTTAATATGGTTTGCTAAAATTGCTGTTTCTTTTCAGATATCATCAGAAAAAGGTAATTAAAATTCATTAAATGACAGATCTATCAGACTTTCAAAGAGGTCAAATTGTTGGTGCTTGTATGGCAGGTGCTAGCATAATGAAACCAGCTGAAATGTTTGATGTAACAAGAAGGACTGTCTCAAAAGTAATTACAGCCTTTGAGAAAGAGGGAAAAACTTCCTCGTTAAAACAAAACTCCAGAAGAAAACCAAAACTTTCAGATCGGGACTGTCAGACTCTTACGCAAATTGTTAGAAAGGATCACAAAAGTACAGCTCCCAAAATTACTGTAGATCTTAATGACCACCTTGAGAACCCAGTTTCCACAAAAACTGTTCGCTAGGAGCTGCACAAAGCCAGATTTCATGAGAGAGTTGCAATCAGAAAACCACTAATTTCAAAAACAAATGTTGCAAAGCATTTAGAGTGGAGTAAAAACCTACAGAATTGGTCCCTAAAGCAGTGGAAGAATGTTATTTTCTTGGACAAGTAATCCTTTACCTTATTTCCAACCATCAGCTGAGTATATATGTGGAGACAGCCAAAAGAAGCATTTGACCCAGACTGCCTTCTTCCGACTGTTAAACATGGAGGAGGATCTGTGATGATCTAGGGGGCTATATCTTGGAAATCCACCGGCCCAATGGTTTCCCTTCATGGCAGAATTAATAGTCAAGACTATTTAAACATTTTATCTGATCAAATTCATCCGGTGG
>NC_068985.1:121916368-121920871 GCF_001194135.2 Octopus bimaculoides
CATTCTAGTGAAGTTGAACATCTTACCTGGCCACCATAGTCCCCAGATCTCAATATTATTGAACATTTATGATGCATTTTAGAAAAACAAGTAAGGAGTCGATATCCTCCACCATCATCACTACAGAGCTGGAGACTGTTTTAGCTGAAGAATGGACAAAAATTCCTTTGGAAACAGTTCAAACTTTGTACGAGTCCATACCTCGTAGAATTCAAGCTGTAATTACTGCTAAAGGCAGTCCTACCCCATATTAAAATAAATTTGCTTGAAATTTTAAGGTGTTTCCATTATTTTGTCCAACCCCTGTATGTGCAGGCTTGATAACCAGGATACATATTGCAGAACCTATAAGGGATGAATTTAACCATTACATTGATCCATGACCTGCAGAGCCAAGAAGAGACCCTTTGCTATCTGTTGGGTTCCTCTCTTAACATAAAACCTCAATGCCCCTTAAAATTTTGAGAGGATACCCTGCCTCCAACTCCTAGGCCCAAAAGTAGCCTTGTTACATTGCTAAGTTTCTTTTAGAGAATCTGCAATCATGTGTTAAAACTGAAACAATTACATTATGGTAGAGACATAGCAAACACTCAGAACACACATGTGCTGTTATAATCAATTTACCTTATATGTTCATTGTGCTATGCATACTTTGATCAATCCTGGTGTAAATAAGAGTTTCTTAAGTTAGAACACAGCCTCAGATTTGTAGAAATGGGCTACAGTTAAATGACCCGAACCTAGTATTACTGGTATTTATTTGAGTCAGTGAGAGAGCACTTATGCAGTCATTTAATCTGCAAAATATAGCAACTAAAGTCCTTCAAATGACACCCTATAGTCTTAAAAATGGAAGGCTACATTTCAACAATGTAGTTCTAGACATACAGAAAGATTGAATGGCTACAATTGGGATATCTTTAACCACAGGTTTGTTTCTCTTTTATCTTTTATCTTTTACTTGTCTCAGTGATTAGACAGTGGCCATGCTGGGGCTCTGCTTTGAAGAACTTTTAGCCAAATGAATTGACCCCAGTACTTATATTGTTTTAAAGCCTGTTACTTATTCTATGTCTCTTTTGCCAAACCACTTATTCACAGGGACATAAACACTTAAACACTGGTTGTCAAGCAGTGGTGGGAGAAACACACACACACACACACATGTTGTGCTTCTTTCAGTTTCCATCTTCCAAATTCATTCACAAGGCTTTGGTCAGCCTGAGACTATATAGTAGAAGGCATTTGCCCAAGGTGTCACACAGTGGAACTGAACCCAGAACCTTGTGGTTGAAAAGTAAGCTTCTTACCACACAGCCATGCCTGTGCTTGTTTGCCTAATTCCTGACATCAACAACAAAACACCAACAACTGGCTCATTTAGCATCAACTCTGAAGAAATGAATGACTCACTCTGTCCCCAACTGTACTTGAAGTAACAACGCAAAGTGATGTAACTAAATGCTGTCAGGTTCTTAACCCTCTTTTGTTACCAGCCTGCCTGAAACAGCCTCTGATTATTTTACAATGCTTATTATCAATTCAAACCTTCATTCATAAGTTGATGTAAGCATCTTTTCTTAAGTTATGTTACAAACAACAACTACAACCATAGCTGTTATTTGCAAGTTGGAAGTGAGTTTGGTTTGAGAACATGTACTATGCTTTTGCTAATTGTGATAGGTGCCCTTGTAGTATAGATACCCACTGAGCTTTCCCATCCTTAACCCAGCAGAACATTAACGATGTGACAACTAGAGCAAGAAAGAGAGAGAGGGCTACACCAGCATTAGGCTGGTACTTATTTTCAATAGCCTGAAGCAACAAAGACACAATGCTTTTGTACTTTTAGTTGAGTGTCTTTGAGGAGGAGCTGGATAAATGATTTTTTACTAATATTCTTTTGGAGGGACCTGTTACCTGTCAGTTTGTGTGCCATCCACTCACCTTGATTATGGTTATAATGAAGTAATTTATTCCTTAGCTGAATAACACGCACTTCCACATCTGAAAGGCACTAAACTAAAGGCACAAAATGCTCAAAAGATATCTGTGATGAAGATGAAAACAACAGCAATGGTGACAACAACAATTGTGATAGCTGCAGTAGTAATGACAACAATGATGATGATGGTGACAACAATGATGATGATGGTGGCAGCAGCAGCAGTAAGGATGATGATGATGATAACAGTGATGAGGAGGAGGAGGAGGATGAAGACATTTAATCCCATTCTTTATTATTTCTGCATTTCCACACTTTGATTCTAACTTAGACACAAGACCATAATATTTTAAGGAAGGATACAAATGATTGAATGGGATGCCCAATACTTGACTGGAACTTATTTCATTGAGGCAACGAGGAAGAACGAGATAAAGTGTAAGTCGTCTCTTTCAATACGTCACTGGTACAACTTTTTTTTTTTTTGCTTTAAAGACTTCACCCAAAGAGGGAAGAAAACACACACATACACATTTTCTGCAGAGGCTTTGAGACATGTGGGAGGAAAGGAAAAAGAAACCATGATCATGGATTGTCCTTTAAGAGAAGAACTGATCCTTAATGCATACAACAGAGTGCATTCTTCTGCTAAAGATACTCAAGTGCCAGTTGGTGATATTAAACCAGTCAGTGAGTTCTTTTGTCTTGTGAAATAGGGAGACCCAAGAAAACATGGGACAAAGTATTGAAGGCAGATCTCAAAACACCGAACCTTATGAAGGAGGTGACAGAGGACCGAGATATGTGGCACATTGTTGTACTCAAGAAGACCACCACAACAGAACTGAAATCCTGAAACCAAAGTGCCACGTAAAAGTATTGGTGCTGGTGTGACTTAGAAATTCACTAGTGATGGTGCCATATAAAAAGTACCCAGTACACTCTGTGGAGTGGTTGGTGTTTGGAAGGGCGTCCAGCTGTAGAAACTAAGCCAAAGCAGACTATGGAACCTGGTGTGGCCCCTGGCCTTACCAGTTCCTGTCAAGCTATCCAACCCCTGCCAGCATGGAAATGGATGTTAAATGATGATGATGATGATGATGAAGATGAATGTAAAAAATAAAATGTATTTGTAACTAAATATCAAATGGCATTTTGTGAAACATTTTAGCAATGAAATTAATTAATCAATAATTAATGAGAAATCTAAAAAAAAAAAAAAAAACTAATAGAAACAAATAATTGAAATCATATTTTTCATATGCTGGGAAGCTGGAAAAAAAGGTGAATAACATTTTGTAAAAATAAAAGAAAGACCTAATGCTAACAGGATGTATATATTTCTGAATGCACCTCATTGATGAGAATACAACAGTCCTTAATGTTGTAAACAAACTACTTAAACTGCTCTACTTTCAAGAGGAAAATAAGAAATGTAGAACAAAAGGAAAAATTAATTTTTATACTGAAGTAGGTGGTAATGGTAGAGTTGAGGCTGAAGGTAGTGTTGGTGGTGGTGGTGGTGGTGGTGGTTTTGGTGGTGGTGGTGGTGGTGGTGGTTGTAGTAGTAGTAGTAGTTATTGATGATGGTGGTCATTTGTAATGTTTGGGAAGTGAAAGAGATGGTGCTAGAAGTTGCCATAGTATTTGAGTCTTGCATATCTGTGGTGATGGTGGTGTTAGGAATAAGTTTGGAGCAGTAAAGTCAATAATAATGTTGTTATTGATGGTGACAATGTTAATCATGGTAGTTTGTGACAGAAAGAAAAGGAATGACTATATATGCTCTGATGATGATGGTGGTGGTTAACAATGGTGGTAACAGTGTTTCTTGGTGAAGCTAATTATGTTCGTGCTCTATGAGGCTAATTATATTGGCTGATGATCTTAACAGTCCTCCTGTGTCAGGAGTAGATTGAGAATGGGTGCCTGTCATCTGGAGTGTTGTCAAACACTAACAATCTCCCATCGGCAATTGCCTTTTTCTAGTGGAGTTCATTCTGCAAGCATTGAAGTTAAATCACTGATTTGAAAATAACTTTCTCACTTCCTCCAATAACAAGTCTCTAAGGCTTCTAAAAAATATAGTATCAAATTCTGAGCTCTAACCTTCCCTCTTTGACCTAGCTAGACAGTTCTCTACCTAGTGACTATGGTAAACTTGGTCATTGCACTGCAAGGATTGTCAGCCAGTTCTCTATATAACACGAACACATCTAAGAACTACAAAACTAGATTTTCTGATCGTTTGGTGTTTATTTTCACATTATTTTTAAATAAAAACCTCTTCACTTCTTCTAAGTATTATTGCAAGTGTAAGGTGAAGGTAATGAGAGAAGTATTGTCCTCTGATAAATTTGACAAAAATTGCTAAACATAAATAATTAGAAGTTTGATTTGAAATTATGTAGTTTTGGGTTCAGTTCCACTGCAACGCACCTTGGAGTACGGTGTCTTTTTCATTGGGCCGACCAAAGCCTCATAAATGAATTTGGAAACTGTAAAGAAGTCCTTTGTATGTATTTATGTACCTATGTTTGTATGTGTGTGTATGC
>NC_068985.1:121921253-121922783 GCF_001194135.2 Octopus bimaculoides
ATCGTTGTCGTTTAACGTCCGCTTTCTATGCTAGCATGGGTTGGACGATTTGACTGAGGACTGGTGAAACCGGATGGCAACACCAGCCTCCAATCTGATTTGGCAGAGTTTCTACAGCTGGATGCCCTTCCTAACGCCAACCACTCAGAGAGTGTAGTGGGTGCTTTTACGTGTCACCCGCACGAAGGCCAGTCAGGCGGTACTGGCAACGGCCACACTCAAAATGGTGTATTTTATGTGCCACCCGCACAAGAGCCAGTCCAGGGGCACTGGCAACGATCTCGCTCGAAAATCCTACGAAAGCCAGTCAGGCGATACTGCCAACAGCCACGCTCAAAATGGTGTATTTTATATGCCACCCACATAGTTTATAATAATGGGTTTATCAAGGTTTAAGGAACTAATAAAAAGAATGATTAGAATTAACAAAGAATTCAATAATAGTCCAAAACAATTAATAGAGAACAAGATAATTATGTAGTAGTTTAATTATACTATCTTACATAGTCAAGAACTTGTTTTAAAACTAACATGGGCTAATTGCAGAATATTAATGGAACAAGGATTAGATTTATTTAAGTCAAACTATAGAATAACTATAACACTACCAATACAAGCCCTGGAATAATGGAATAAAAAGGATCCTTTTAGAATCAGGCATTAAATAAAATAAAATATAAATTTTTCAACAAAGTCTATGGTTCTTGAACTCAACATGTCAACATATACAAGTGTTTCATCCATATTATAGATCTGGTCAGTATCTTTATCTACTGTTAATACTGGAATGCTATCCAGATAGTCACTGGCGATTTGTGCCTTTTCTCCAAGTGTTTTGTTGCTTCACCAACATGTGTAATCTTTCTCACAGTCAATTTATTCCATTTCATGAAATTGAAAATTCATTTATCAGAACATCTAAAGCTATTCATTTCAATTCCAAACCTTTTTACTAATTCAAAAGTATATTCCCATAAATGGTGATAATTCACAATTATATTGTTTGCTCGCTGCACAACAATCTACTGTAAGGGTACAATCTCTAGATCCCTGTGTGCTGGTCTTCTACCTCCACCAATTGATCTGTGCCTCCTCTTATCTGACATATGGATTAACTCAGTTTCTTTTGTGCACCATTCTCTTAATCGTTTTCTATCAATACCTGTCTCTTGACGCAGCAGATAAATTGCCAGAATGTTCTTTCACTAGTTTAATAGCACTCAATTTTTCACTAATGATATATGATCGTTGAACATGTAGTGACGTCATTTGGCACCAAAATACAGTCGCCATTACTGCGTTTTCATCCACGCATGCGCAGGGAATAGTTCCGGAAGGAACACAGGAAGAGTCTCATGCGCATGCGTGGAATTCAACATCTAAAACGTTCCCGCTCTTTTCATTCTCTTTCTCAGTCGGCCGGCCATGAGCATGGTCGTGTCAAACTGTCTCTCCAGCATTCCAACTCTGGGGACAGCTCAATCAACATTCCAACGTCTCAGCAACCATGCCTATTTCCTCCATAAATAA
>NC_068985.1:121923180-121924347 GCF_001194135.2 Octopus bimaculoides
ATATGTCATCATCGTTTAATGTCCGCTTTCGATGCTGGCATGGGTTGGACGGTTTGACTGACGACTGGCAAGCCAGATGGCTGCACCAGGCTCCAATCTGATCTGGTAGAGTTTCTACAGTTGGATGCCCTTCCTAATGCCAACAACTCTGAGAGTGTAGTGGGTGCTTTTATGTGCCACCGGCATGAGGGCCAATCAGGCAGTACTGGCAACGGTCACACTCAAATGGTGTTTTTTACATGCCACCTGCACAGGAGCCAGTCCAGCAGCACTAGCAAAGACTTCACTCAAATGTTTTTCACGTGCCACCAGCACAAGTGCCAGTGAAGCGACGCTGGCAACGGTCACGCTCGAATGGTGCTTTTTATGTGCCTCTGGCACAGGATCCAGTCAGCAGCCCTGGCAACGATAACGCTCAGATGATGCTCTTAACGTTCTACTAGCACGGATGCCAGTCAGGCGGTGCTGTCATCAGCTACGTCAGTGAATTTGATTTCGATTTCACTTGCCTCAACAGGTCTTTGCAAGTAGAGTTTAGTGTCCAATGAAAGAAAGGTATGCACAAGTGGGCTGGTTACACCCCTGGCATAGGCCATAGGTTATGGTCTCACTTGGCTTGCCAGGTCTTCTTAAGCACAGCATATGTATATATATATATATATATATACACATATATACACACATGTATTTGTATGTGTATGTGTGTGTGTGTGTGTGTGTGTTTATCTCCTTGACTTTTTATATTGGCATAATTTGGACAGTGATAATGTTAATTTAAGAAAGTATTGTAGTTCGCTTGAAGCATTGTGTATTGTTTGTAAAGAATAAAAAGTTTAGGAATGTATAACAATGCAATATAGAACAAAAAATGGACTGTATACCTGTTGTAACTTGTTTACCAAGTTACAACAGGTATACAGTCCATTTTTTGTTCTATATTGCATTGTTATACCTTCCTAAACTTTTTAATGTTAATTTATGTTCATCATCATCATCATCATCGTTTAACGTCCGCTTTCCATGCTAGCATGGGTTGGACGATTTGACTGAGGACTGGTGAAACCGGATGGCAACACCAGGCTCCAGTCTAATTTGGCAGAGTTTCTACAGCTGGATGCCCTTCCTAACGCCAACCACTCAGAGAGTGTAGTGGGTGCTTTTACGTGT
>NC_068985.1:121925776-121937576 GCF_001194135.2 Octopus bimaculoides
TCCTGTTTGTTTACAGTCTTTATTGCACCTGAACATCTGCCACAAACAAAAACTAACTTGCTAGTTAACCTGCCTTTGATGTTGCTGCACCTCTTATGTGTCCATAGCTTGCACCGGGTACATCTTATAGAGTTACTACCTACTCCTTTTCTACATACTGAGCAGGGCCATCTACCTGAAGGGGTTTGTGTTTTATCTACCTTCCTACTTATTAGGATTTTGGTTTTAGCTAGGTTGACTCTAAGGCCCTTCAATTCTAGACCTTGCTTCCACACCTGAAACTTCTCCTCTAGTTCTGATAGTGACTCCGCAATTAGGGCAAGGTCCTGCATAAATAATATATCCTGTAGCTTAGATACAAAGACCAATGGAATCAGATTCTTTACTTTACCTTTTATCTCTTACTTGTTTCAGTCATTAGGTTGTGGCCTTGCTGGGGCACTACCTTGAAGAATCTTAGTTCAATTAATCAACCCCAGTACTTATATTTGTTAAGGCCTAGTACTTATTCTATTATTTCCTTTCTGCTGAACTGCTAAGCTACGGGGACATAAACACACCAACACTGGTTGTCAAGCAGTGGTGGGGTACAAACACAGATGTAAAGACACACACACACACACACACACACACACACACACACACACACACACACACACACACACACACACACACACACACACACACACACACACACACACACACACACACACACACACATGGTGGGTTTCTTTCACCTTCTGTCTCTCAAATCCACTCACAAAGCTTTGGTTGGCTCAAGGCTATAGTAGAAGACACTTGCAACCATATGGGTGGGAAGCAAACTTCTTACCACTAGCAGTTCTCAACAGGCTCCATATGGCTCTTGGGGGTCCATAAAAAATGTTGTTGTTAAAATTTATCTCCAATAAATTGGTTATTCTTCTATAATACTCAAAATATTTTGACAAGTTTTAATAATATTCAATTATAAAAATATAAGATTTTTTAAACATTGAATGGCTATGAGGGGTCACCCAAGTAAAATAGGAATCATAGATAAGAAAATGGTTGAGAAACACTGACCTACATGAAAACAAAAGAGAAAAAAAAAATTAAAGGAAGGGCAATTGGCCATAGAATACTGCCTCAAGAAGTCTTGCCCAACCCATATCAACATTGAGAAAGCAAACATAAAAAAACAATGAACAAAGATACATTAGTATACATTATAATTTTACTCTTTTACTTGTTGTGAACGTGTAATATATCTTATACTTGTTAATTCCTATGAATATGGATCTTTATTTACATACAGTGTGATCTCAGAGTTCATTCCAGCAGACATGCTCTTATATCACATTTGTGGTAAGACATGTAAGTCACGCAGTCTAAAAAGTCATTTAAATATCCACAAATAACTTTGTATGGAAAAAAAATCGGCAATATGTTTTATTCGCCATAATTTTTTTTACACTTGAGTATATCGCTATAGTTTTCAATTTCCAGGTTGATGTTGTTTGTATTAAATTTCTCACATTATACATAAGTGAATGTGGTTTGCATGTATGCAAATATGAGAATTTGTGAATGTGTGTCTGCATGCACGTGCATGCACATATATATGTATGTGGATATGTACGTACTTGTTTCAATTTCAACAGGAAATCAATGGAAGAGATATACTTGACCTTGCCCCTATCATTTCACTCGGCTTAAAACTGCAGAAAATATATTCTATTAACACACCATTGCTATCATCTCCACATTTCAGCACTTACATCACCACCATCACCATCTCTCTCACAAATAAATACTACCACCAGGCATGGCTGTGTGGAAAGAAGTTGCTTTCCAGCCACATAGCTCCTTGGACAAGTGTCTTTTATTGTAGCCCTAGGCTGACCAATGCCTCGTGAGTGAATTTGGTAGACAAAAGCTGAAAAAAATCCATCATGTGTGTGTGTGTGCATGCACATGCACGCATGCATGTGTATGTTTGTGTTTGCCCACCCCACTACTTGATAACCAGTGTTGGTTTGTTTATGTCCCTCTAACTTAGTGATTCAGTAAAAGGAGCCCAATAGAGTAAGCACCAGGCTTCAAAAAACAAAAGTACTGGGATTGATTTGTTCGAGTATTTGGATTAAGTACTGAGGTTGATTTGTTCAAGGTTGTGCCCCAGCATGGCCACAGTCTAATGACTGGAACAAGTAAAAGAAAACAGCACCAAAGTAATGAAATGACAGAATCATTAGAATGTTGGATAGAATGCCTTGTGGTATTTGTTCCAGTTCCCTGTGTTCTGAATTTATATCCCACCACAGTCAAATTTGCCTTTCATGTTTTCAGGATCAATAAAAAGAAAAATCTTTCAATACAGGATGGTAGATTGTTTGTGGGTTGGATGAGATGCTTTGTGATACCAGGTTTTCAAAGAAACACCTGCAATGAAACTGGTGCCAAGTGATATTAGCCAAAGTTGGCTACCCTTCCCTTACATATAAACATTAGTGCTACAAGAGGGAAAATTCACATGCATAAGCAACTGATTTTCTTACAAAAAAAAATCTTACTCAGGCCTGTGTTCATATATAGATGCTTGATCAACATTGACTGATGGTGATCCTATTACTACCACCACCATCACAAGAGCCAGGGAAGGGGTCTTGACACTCCTTCAACCTACCAGAAAAAAAGCAACCAAATCCTTCTTCAAATTCCATCAAAGCAATTAAGATGATTCAAGTTGATCCTCATAAAAATGTGTGCAAAAAAGAAATTAGTAAATAAGCAAATATAAAACCTTAAATAAAATTTTACTATTACATTTATTTTTTGACAAAACTTTTTTTTGTTTGCAAAATTATATAATTTACATATTTACTCTTATTTTTATTTTTGTTTACCAGAATGTTATTAATACTTTCACAAAGACTGCCAGTCATGATCGCTGTACGTTCATTGGTAATGTCACAGTTGGGAGAGATGTCACCATCAAGCAATTGAGGGAATCCTATACTGCTGTTGTTTTGGTAAGGCATCCACTAAAGTAATGTACACTCACACACACTCTCTATCTCTCTCACTCTCATCAAAGATAATGTCCTTTTCATATGTTCAGTATTTCTTGAGTATTCTACCACTTCTACAATAACTTCTACTCTTCTGGAACTACCATCTGTGTCAGCTTGCACCTATATGTACCTGACACAGTTACTTATCTTTTCCTCATTGCTTCTATTTGTCTTCATTCAGATTCCATACAACATACTTCCTCTAATCTTTCCCAAAACTGTCTACTTCTCCCATTGTTTTCAAGCTGAAAATCAGCTGTCTTAGGTCCCCAAATCCAAGAGGTCCTGAGATGGGGACTCCTTCCACACCACCTCAGGTTGATTACTAGCTCTGTGATTGTGTTTGCCTCTTCACCACTTGACAATTGGTGCTTGTTTGTTTACACCCCATGACTTAGCAGTTCAGCAAAAGACGCAGATAGAATAAGGACCAGCACACATTTCCCTCACTATCCTCTGGAGCAACACTTCCATTCTGTCTGCTAATGCCATAAGAAATGTTTCCATATTGCAAGAGGCAAGATTCTCAATTAATAGAAGCTTCATGTATAGGAAAGTTGGTTATACATCATTAGATGTATACCTGACTTTCCTATATAAAATTAGAAATTAACGGAACGCTGAACTCCAGACTATCAACATAACAATATTTATTTAAAGGTGAAATATATACATCTTTAGCTCTTGTTTGTTGAGACGTCTTCTGTGTGTGTGAGCATGGTTGTTGGGACGTTGGTATGTAGATGTGAGACGAGCTGTCTAGCGTAAGTTCGGAAGATGGAGAGAGACAGCTAAACACGTCCTTGCTCAATCGCTGGCCAGCAAGAAAGAGACAGAATGAAGCGGGAAAGCTTGGTTGTTGAATTCCACGCATGCGTGAGACTATGCATGCGCACGGCGTTACTACACATGTAACTAAACTAAGTCCTTTTTGTTTCTTAAACTCTGATGCATCTATGTTTTTATAACTGTAAAGCGTTCAGTTTTAAATCAAAATTTGGAAGAAATAGATCTTTTAAAACCCTTTCCAATATGTTTATTATTAATTTCAAGAGAACATCCTGATGATTTATGCAACAATGTAGAGGTTCCAAGATTGGCTCTTTTCTTCTGGAATATGTACAAATGTCATAATACACCATAAAGTTAACACATAAGTACCAAACTTAAAAATGAGCACTGGGATTGATTTATTCGACTAAACCCTTAGAGGTGGTACCCCAGCATGGCCATAGTCCTATAATTGAAACAAAGAAAAGATAGAAGAAAAAAGATGTGTGCATGTTTGGTGATACAAACAGGAGAAATGGAACTCAAATAACATATATATTTATTTATGTTATTGTAATATGTATTGTAATGTTATTGTAAGTGACTCAAGTGCCTAGAGTATCGTTTATGGCAATCGTCATACATATGATAGACTTCTACACAACTTCTATGCACCAAATTCCGGTCGCAAGATTTTGGTCAGTTTGGGACTACAGTATGAGTCACATGTGCAAACTGTTAACTTCTCAACTACACAGCTGTGTTGGAATACACTTCAATGGTTTTGTTTTGGGGAAATTTCTTTTTTAACAACTACATGCCTAACTTAACACTTACCACTAAACCATAAAATAGCAACTCAATCTGCTATCAGTCTACTAAAATGTAAATAGAATAAATAAGCATTTCCTCAATATCAGTCTGTCTCCTGCTTAGGTTAGCATTTTTAAACTCATTGATGAGAGAACTGAATAAACAATAAATCATTACTTTATTTTTTTTTATATATATATATCTTATATTTTTAGATATTCATATATTTTATATTTAGTTGTTTATTACGTTTTTGGACATTTTTTTTCTATTTCCAGGCTTATGGAGCAGATTCTGAACGGAAACTAAATGTTCCAGGGGAGGTAATCTAGTTTTTCTCTGTTATACGATAATTTGTTTTACTATTTATATTTTACAACCGAATCAGTTATAAATAATTTATAGATAGAATTTTGAAATTATTAATTCTATAAATGATTTTGATTGATTAATTTCTTAGTTAAGAGGTATTGTGTTGAGGAAGTTAATGCGAAAATGTATATGAACTTATAAAATTGTTTCCGTTAAAAACCCAAAACAAAAAAACAAACGAGAACCACATGTAAAGTAAGCAGATATATTTATTTCGTAAGATAACGAACCTTCCAAGAGTACTCTTGTTTATTTACTTTACTCTCATTCTAAAATGAATAAAATAACTGGTTAAAAGCTATTTCAGCATACAGTACGAATACATGTATGTATTTCATCATCATCATTTAACTTCTGTTTTCCACGCTATGGGTCGGATAGTTTGACAGGATCCGTTGAGTCACAGAGCTGCATCATACTCTATATCAGCTTTGGCATGGTTTCTATGGCTGGATGCCCTTCTTAATGTTAACCAATTCACAGTGGTTACTGGATGCTTTTTTCATGTCACTAACATCAGTGTACAGTTCTATATTTAAGAGATGAGGAATTATTTACATTTGACGGATATTTGTCCTCATCTTGTTTGTTGTTAACACAACGTTTCGGCTGATATACCCTCCAGCCTTCGTCAGGTGTCTTGGGGAAATTTCGAACCTGGGTTCTCATTCCTAACGATGTTACTATTATTATATTATTATTATTACTATTATTAATCAGGTCGCTGCCGTGAATCGAACTCGGAACCTTGGGGTTAGTAGCCCGCGCTCTTAACCACTACGCCATATGCCCGTGGGCATTAGTGTAGTTGCCAAGTAATTTGCAAAACAGGAAAGAACAAGAAGATGGAAATGGGGTGGGGAGGAAGAAGCCCACTTGATCAAGTGGTGGGGTTGGAAGTATTTAAGCAGGTGGAAAGGTTATTTTATGCCAGGATCAAGCAGGGGCAAGCAGGTGTCTTACAAAAGAGATAATACATAACTACCCTGTATTTATATAAGGGTAGATGGGAGTATCTTGGAAAAGGTATGATGGTAGTGATAGGTTGCCAGAGCAAAACCTTCAAGAAGCAAGAGATTATATATCTATGTATGCAAAAACGTGTTTTATAGGAAGAAATTTTCTCCCCTTCCAAACATCTGAAATGAAATTTTCCTTAAAAGATTTAGAAAATATCCATTAAGTTTCCTCTCTCTTTTTTCAGTAAATCTGTAAAGAATAGCAAATGTATTTGTTTATGTATGCCACATAATAAGAAAATGTTCTTTTGGTTATCATTGCCGTCTCTCTTTACTTGACATAATGCTGCTTTCTGTCCCTTCTTTTACACTTTTTCTCACAAGTCGTAGTGCACCTGAGTACTGTATACAATAAGATCATCATCATCGTTATGTTAAATAATGATGAGCGTTATTATTATTATTATTATTTTGGTTTAGTTCAGGTTTGGTCTTATTCCTGGTAGGATTTATGTGGGTAATGGGTTACTACCTGTAACCTTAGGTATCCACAAGTTTTCAACTGTCTTTCAAGTGCTTAGAACCCTCCTGATAATCCTTGTCCTCTGTAGGAGCTATACCAGGCATTCTATTCCAATCTCCTTCAGCCATTTGTCTGTATCTTTGCTTACTGTTCACAATACACCACTTATTATAGCTGTGACCTTTATTGTTCTAATGCTCCAAATTCTTCCTATTTCAAATTTCAATGGATTGTATTTTTTTCTTTTTTGTCCTCTTTCTCTACAATCCTGGACATGATGGGTTGATCAGTAAGCAACTTTGCTTTTCTTTATCTATAATTGTTGTGTCTGGTCTATTATTTTCTAACTTCTTGCCTGTTGGCATTAGGAAGGGCATCCAGCTGTAGAAACTGCCAAATCAGATTGGAGCCTGGTGTAGCCATCTGGTTTCACCAGTCTTCAGTCAAATCGTCCAACCCATGCTAGCATGGAAAGCGGACGTTAAACGACGATGATGATGATGATGATTATATATGTTTGGCTTTTGCTTTGTATTTGTACAAGTTGACTCCAGTCTCACCCAGAGACCTCAAGAGATAACGAGTTAGAAGTTCAAGTTGGTGTTATGACTAGGGTGCCATATTTTTGATTTTGCACATGTTGTTCTAGAGAATGTATGTCAAAACAAGAAAATTAGAAGTTCGTTTTAAAAGTAATTTGATTATTAGATGATAGTGTGGTCTTAAGATGACAGTAAGAGGTGTTTGTTATTATGTACATTTAAAAGTACTTTTGACAATATTTACAAATTAAAATGTTTTAGGGACTAGATAGACAATAAATATCGTTTGTAGGATATGAGCAATACCCATGTGCACTATTTTAAAAAATTTCTTCCATTTTTGGATTTTCTGGTATCTGAGATAGGTAGCAATCAGCCCCTTTTGCTATCATTCCTAGGGTAACTATGTCAACAGGCATGGCTTTAGTCTTGAGGTTCCACATTTTGCTAGTTCTATTTCAAGGTCTTTATATTTGATCAGTTTTTGGTAGGTCTTCACAGATGCATTTATGTCAACTGGAACAGTTGTATCAATGAAAAAGCATGATTTTTGTCTGAAATCCTTCAATGTCTGACCTATTTCCATCTATCTTTCTAAGCACTGGAGGTAGTTTGTGTTCCCACCAGTTTTTATCATGAGGCAGGTCCATTATTATTATTATTATTTGGGTTGTGCTATTTAATTTAAGGCAGTGCACTGGCAGAGTTGTTACCAAGATGGACAAAATGCTTAGCGGCATTTCTTTTGACTTTATGTTCTGTATTCAAATGCTGCAAGGGTCAATTGAGGAAATAAGTACCCATTGCGCAATAGGGTCTATGTAATCAACCAGCTCCCTCTCCCCAAATTTCAGGCCTTGTGTCTATTTTAGAAAGGATCATTGTCATCATCACCATCATCATTATTGTTCAATATTTGATTGTTTCAGGCAAATTTCTACTGCAGCACCTGCTATATCTCTGTGTTGCTGACTTGTGTGGTCTTGTTTTTCTTGGTGTTGGAGGAGTACAGACTCTACCTGTTATTGTACTGCAATCTGTTATGGAGTTTGACGTGTATCTTTTGTTGTGTTAGTGTTTATATTGTGTGTTGTGTGTGTAATGTGAGTCGTGTTCTTCTTTTGAGTGGTCAGGTGAAACACTGGAGTTGATGTAAACAACTAGTCTCCTACTAACTGATAAGTTACAGGGATGTAAACAAACCAGGACCAGTTGCCAAATGGTGGTAGGAGACAAACACAAAGACATCTATGATGGTGTTTGGTTTTATGCAGCCTAGCAATGCATGCAGGCCTGGAAAACCCTCACCATCAAGTCCCCAACTATTACCACCAATCCCTGTCCACATTACTAGAGAACCTTCTAGGCACAGAAAAACTTCCAGAAACTGTTGCCAACACACCCACAAAGCCCAATCACTACTCTAACCCTAACCCCAATGCTAAACCCAGGATGACTAGGAGGTACTCATCTCTCCAACAGACAAACATAATCTGTCTAAATATACAGTACCATGTTGTTGCATATATTTTCCGTTTATTTTATATTTAAATCAAAAGTCTTTTGTGCAAATAATGTTTAATAAAGTTTTTTTTACCAATGTAGAAACTGCCAAATGTATTCTCAGCTCGACGTTTTGTTGGCTGGTATAATGGTTTGCCTGAAAACAAAGATGTAAGTACAATATACATACTTAGATTTTTATTTATCAACCTTTATGTTTTAGTTAAGATAGAAAACAAATTCATAACAGTTGTTTTGTGTGTACGCATCTATGTGCATGTGTGTGTGTGTGTGTGTGTGTGTGTGTGTGTGTGTGTGTGTGTGTGTGTGTGTGTGTGTGTGTGTGAGCATGCACATTTATGTTGTTGTTTAACTCCAGATAAACATTGAGTTATCGGACCTGTAATCAAAGGCATTCCAGCATAAGGTGTATGATTAAGAAGCTCACAGTGCAATCACCTGATTCTAGGTTTGACCCCACTGCATAACATATTCAGCCAATGTCTTTCACTGTTGGCATGGGTGAGCTAATTCTTTGTGAGTGGTATTTTATTGATTGGGATGGTACGGAAGCTTGTTGTGTGTATTACTAGTAACCCTTTATGGGTTTCACAGTTTAAAAAAAAAAGTTTCATTTTTTTGTATATCTAGAACTAACGTAGTTTAATGTGTTCTTCCTGTTTTAAGGCAGTTGTGTTTGAGGAAAGGGAAGTTAACTGTTATCTATAAAAGGTCAAAGTAATCATGCTGAGGTTTCCCCATTTGGTTTGTGTGCAATTTTATGTCTTTCCTTCTATGTCTATGTGAAAGATTAGATATTTGTGTGTCACCCATGTACCATTCATATGTAACAACAGTTCTAAGTTCTGTTATTATTTGCAGTTACCAGTTGACCTTAATGTCGAAAGTGTTGCAATCATAGGACATGGCAATGTCGCTTTAGATATTGCAAGGATTCTGTTGACCCCAATAGATCTGTTGAAAGTAAGTGTTTTATGCTGCTTTTTTTATCATTTAGTAGTAAGAAAAGGTAGTATCTATGGCCCGGAGACTCGTGAGAAAGAGGGGAGAAAGTATTTTCACATCCTTTCTTTCTTTTTTTTTTTCTAAAGGGAGATTTTGCTACTTTTTTGAGCAAATCAGGTGATCATATAGAGAATAGGCAGTTACATTTCACCTTTTTTGCCCCTTTAACTGTTTAACATTTAAACCGGCCATATCCAACCAAAATATTCTACCTGTTTTATGTTCAAACCAGCCAGATGTGACATCTCACACTTACCTTACAATGTCATGCTAAAAATAAGCTATCACATCATTGAAATATCAAAGCTGTGAGATAATGCATATTAAATCAAAATGATGTAAACAACTAAGCATTATATTTGACAGGATAATCTGAATATTAAAGAGTTAAAGACATCTACAGCTCACCTGTTTACAGCTTCATTCTTGTTTCTAGGCAACCGATTTTTTTCTTTTTCTTTTTCCTCCCCACCACTTTTTTTTTATGCATCAGGAGAAATAGGTTTTAAAAAATTTAAACTGAGAAGAAAGGAGTAGAGTTGATAAGTTTTTCAGGCCTCCATAGACTGAAGGATAGAGTTAATTGATAAAGTTAATTCAGTTAATGTTCAGTTTGAATATTTTTGAAGGTCAGTGGTTAAGAGTAAAATAAAAATAGGATGGAAATTCCTGGGGAATTTGGTTCTGTAGGAGAAAGCTTGACCAAAGTGCCTTGTGTAGGACACCTAGAAGATGATACATAGTAAAGGTGACCAAAGTATAAAAAGCAGTTACTGGGGCACTGAGATAAAGAAGGCATAATACAGGGGTCCTGAACTATTTTTATATGTATGAGCCCCTTTGATTACAATTTTATTTTGGTGGACCTCCCATAACCATTCAATGTTTAAAAACTAGTTTTATAGAAACTTCTTTCAAAATTCCGATTTTGTTTTTTACACAAAATTCCTATTTTGTTTAAACTTGTGTAGGTTGAACTATGTAAAATGTTAGAGAAAGAAACCTAATACATGCATCTAAAGCAAAATTTTTTCAGGGGCCCTTAAAATACTATTGTGGATCTCCAATTTACTATTTTGCTGCATGCACCTTGCAAAATTTTATATTGGTCATCAGGAGTCATATGGACCTCAGTTGAGAACAACTGGTCTACAAGTTGAAATATTGTAGAGGTGACAAAGGTACAGGAGGTTAATGAGATCCATAAGTAGAAGTGGTATACAGTTTGGATGGAATTGGTTTGCAGTCTGCAAGCTCAAAGAAGCAAAGACCATTATTGTAACAATAAAATAGACATTTAGAGGAAAAGTCACAGTTTGACATGTTATTGATTGCTGTTGCTAAATGAAAGTTTTTCTGTCAGGTAATAAACCATTTTTTATAGATGTAGAAGAGAATGAAACACCAGAAAGATGTTGCTGGTGTCTTATTTAAGTTAAGGAAGTCATCTGTCATCTATTTAATACAGCTGAGCAGGGGTTTCTTTCCAAGGGGCAATCCTAGTCAAGAATTTTTTGAAGAAGATCAATGATTGCCTATGTATGTAAGTCTACTTTTTCTCCATGTCACTGGTGATGTCCAAGTAAAAAGCAAGACCAATATGGTTTTAGGTGTGGGTGTGGCTGTGTGGTAAGAAGTTTGCTTCCCAGCCACATCGTTCCAGGTTCAGTCCCATTGGTCATGTATCTTCCACTATTGCACTGAGTTGACCAAAGTCTTGCAAGTGGATTTAGTAGGTAGAAACTGAAAGAAGCCCATTGTGTGTATATATATAGTGTTGGGTATGTTCCTGGTAGTATGCTGATTAAAGTAAATTCACTGCCTGTGAATCCATGGTAATTACACAATCATCAATGGATCAACCTCAGGAATTCCTTAGTGTATTTTGAGTATAAAACAAATGAGAGAGATGGAAAATGGAATACATGGGAAACTTTATTGCTCACAACGATCATTTTGACACATCCTGCATCCAATCCCTTGTGAGTGAGAAACTATACAACTAGTTGTAGTGCATCCCTCTGTGAAGGATCATCTCATCAGATAATGTAATAAGAGATGCTTCTGCACTGAGGGATGCACCACAACTAGTTGTATATTTCTCACTCGCGAGGGATCAATGCAAGATGCATTGAAGCAGTCATTGTGAGCAATAAAATTTCTCGTTTATTCCATTTTCTGTCTCTATCATTTGTTTTATAAATATATATATATATATATATATATATATATATA
>NC_068985.1:121937810-121939680 GCF_001194135.2 Octopus bimaculoides
ATATATATATATATATGTATCTACAAACACATGTAAGTATGTGTAAGTGTGTGACTGCTTGTGTCACTGTCTTACAAGCTGTGTCATTCATTTCTAATATTCTGCAAGAACATGTTTGGTCATGGGGAAATATTACCTTACTTGGAAACACGTAAGAGTTGGCAACAGGAAGGCATCCAGCTATAGAAAACTCAAACTCCATTTCACTCATGTAAACCTAGAAAAGTGGGCATTAAAATGATAATGATGATGATGATGAAGACAAAGCTGTTCTCCTGTAAGTTTGCAGAGATATTTATGATTAACATTATTTCTGATAAAATGAAAGACCAGTCAAGTATTAAAATTATTATAATTGACTAATCTGTTGTCTAAAATTTCTGGACTTGTGCTTATATGAGGAATTATTCTTTTCAATTTCAAGAATAATAGGTTAGCAGAAATGGGAGAGTGTCAGAGGAAATGTTTAAGTGTTTAGTTTCATCTGTCTTGAGTTCGAATGTCCATATACCAGTTAGATATGCTTTACAGAAATCTTGGAGTTTATAAAATGTGTATTAGTAAGATGTGGTGACAGTTGATCTTCTGACCAAACAAAGGTAACCATGTTTCCTTATTTTTTTTTTTTTTGTTTCTTTATTTGCTGAAACTGTCTGTTGTTGCAGCTTTTGATAGAAATGTCACCATTTTTTGGTGGTCAGGTGAAATTTGAATTTAAAATACACAGATCCAGAACAGATACAACACATCCACATGATGCACTGATCCACCCATCCTGGGCTGGTATTTTTTTTTATTAATCCTAAAAGGGTGAGAAGTAAAGTTGACCATGGCAGGATTTGAATTCAGAACATAAAGTGTTGAAATAAATACCACAAATCATTCTATCTAACATTACTGACTCTGTCAATTTATCTCCTATCATCATGAATAAACTCTCATACAAGATACTGAGGGTTTATATACACATATATACAATTATTGGTTCTGTACTTTCATTCAAAGATATCATTATTTTCAATTTCAGAAAACTGACATTGCAGAACATGCATTATCAGTGCTGGCCACAAGCCAAGTGAAGCATGTTCACTTAGTCGGTCGTCGTGGTCCACTACATGTGGCCTTTACTATTAAAGAACTGCGAGAAATGATTCATTTACCAGAAGCCCGCCCTGTGATGGAAAAAGATGACTTCATATCTTTAGACAGTTTCTTGGAAGGTTTGTTTGTTTTCTGTTTTTCCACTGGAACAAGAATTACAGTTTAGATAGTTAAGAATACTGAATTCTTGGCTCATTGTGCCAATATGTGGGTGTACTAGGTTGTTCTCATTGAGGTTTATTATATTTAGATCAGACAGTGCTATTTATAATACAATTCTACTTTTGTACAGTTTACTTGTATTCTCTATTTAAAAAGATGTAACAGAAATGTGATATGAGAGAAGATTAACTTTTCTTTCTCAAACAGGCATACATTTATGTAAATATATACATATATAGGCGCAGGTGTGACTTCTCAACCATATGGTTCTGGGTTCAGTCTCACTGCGTGGTACCTTGGGCAAGTGTCTTCTACTATAGTCTTGGGCTGACCAAAGCCTTGTGAGTGGATTTGGTAGACAGAAACTGAAAGAAGTCTGTTATATATATATATATATGAACTCTTTCATAACTCCAACTAAAAAGATTTGTCTCCCCTTACACACACTTCCTGTTTTGACACCACACTTCCTGCTTAACACAAACTTTTAGCTCCTTTTTTTAAACCTAACACAACTCTCAATTCTCAGGCATCTTTATTTTTCCAACCATTATATACATGAATTACCATTGAACTTCAAAAGCTCAAAGACAATATAATGTATTGG
>NC_068985.1:121939902-121943287 GCF_001194135.2 Octopus bimaculoides
ATATATATATATATATATAGTGGCAGATACTGGTATCATGCAGCTACCATAGAAAAGCACCCATTACACTTGCGGAGTGGTTGGCATTAGGAAGGGCATCCAGCTGTAGAGACCATGCCAAATCAGACTGGAGTCTGGTGCAGCCCCTCAGCTTGCCAGCCCTGGTCATACTGTCTAACCCATGCCAGCATGGACAAGAGATATTAAATGATTATGATGGTTATATATAAGGAGATAAACTAAATGTGATAATGCATGAGATTGAGCAACTGAAAACTCATTGTCAGAAATTCCAGCTGAAATCTATTATATATATATATATGTGTGTGTGTGTGTGTGTGTGTGTGTGTGTGTATGCGATGTGCATGCGTATATAAGGTGAACTGGCAGAGCTGTTAGAGAAGAGTGTTGGGTAAAATGCCTTGTGGTATTTGTTCCAGCTTTCTGCACTCTGAGTCCAAACCCTTCTGAAATCAACTTTTCTCCCCATCATTCTTAAGGCGCTGACAAACTAAGTACTAGTTAAGCACTGATATGAATTCTTCTTTCTGTCTCTCAGAATTGGCAACGTTCCAATGTGAGAAGAGACATGATGTAACTACTCACAGTGTCTCTGAATTAGATTTTTTATTTTTCTTTTGTCCTTTGTTTTGTTTGGAACAAGCAGCATCAGCACCATCATCATGATTGTCATCATCATCATCATCATGCAGCTATAACTGAGATTCACTTCACATGCAGTATCAAAAGTCTGTATTTCCTGTTAGCTTTGATAGGTCTTCATTTTCATGTTGTGTGTCAGCTGATGACATCATTGTAGTTGTCCTGTATTTGCATGCAGAGGTTTCTGAAATGAGGCATTTGATTTAGTCTGGTGTTCAATACAATAGCAATGGCTAACAAAGACTTCTCTATATTGAACAGTAGTAGAGATGAGTGGAATGTGTCCATAAATCTCTTCTTTATTTTAGTCACAATAATATTCCTAAGTCCATCAATGTTTCAAAACTTTGGCCTTATTTTTTGATTGTTGATAGTGATACATTTTTGCTGCATTTTGTAGTAGGCAGCAAAAGATCATGGGAATAATATTGTTGTAACTGATAAACTCATTATCTCTGGATTTAAAGTACATTACTTTCGTAGCTTTTTTATGTGTGTTGTATCTGTATGTTAATATTTAATTTGTATGAAGGTGTAGTGACGTCATTTGGCGTCAAAATACAGTCGCCATTACTGCGTTTTCATCCACGCATGCGCAGGGAATAGTTCCGGAAGGAACACAGGAAGAGTCCCATGCGCATGCGTGGAATTCAACATCTGAGGCATTCCCGCTCTTTTCATTCTCTTTTCTCGCTGGCCGGCGAAGAGGACAGACGTCCAACAGCGGAGCTCTCTAACATGTCAGCACCAGAGCTTCACAAATAACTGCTGCCTATTTCCTCCATAAATAAATATTGTTGTGTTGATAGTTCAGAGTCAGCGTTTCGTTGTTTATTCCGAATTTAATATAGGAAAGCAGGTGTACACCTAATGGTGTATAACCACTTTCCTAAAAAGGCAAGAAGCAGGCAGAATTGTTACCACCCCGGAAAAAATGCTTAGTGGCATTTCTTCAGACTTTATGTTCTGAGTTCAGATGCTACTGAGGTTGAATTTTCCTTTTGTCCTTTCAGAGTCGATGAAATAAGTATCAGTTGAACACTGGGGTTGATTTAATGGACTTGCCCTTCCTCCAAAATTGCTGGCCTTGTGCCAAAATTTGAAATCAACATTTAGTTTGTATTTTGATATTCGTAATCCTAGTTAATCTCCTTGGATTATAGTAAAAAACAGCTGGGTTTTTTTTTTCATAAATTATTAGCTTTTTGTATTTTTAGTTTATTTCAATTGACTCAGAAAAGTTATAATAGCTGACTAAATGAAGTTTTAGTCTCATATGTGGTTATTTTTTATGTTGAGAACATTGTAAATAATCAATCTCACTTTTTATTAATTACATACATGAAGGCAGCAGTTGACAGAATTGTTAACATGATGGACAAAATGCTTAGCAGCATTTCATCCATCTTTACTATCTTAGTTCAAATGCTGCCAAGGTCGACTTTGCCTTTCATCCTTTTGGTGTCAATGAAATAAGTATCAGTTGGATTAATTACACACATGATCAACATCTTTATAAGTGAATTATCAGTTAATCTCATTTCTTAACAGCTCTCCATGTTTTTTATTACATGGCTTCACAACCACATAGTTTGTGGTTTGATCTCATTGCATGACATCTTGGAAACTGTTTTCTATTATAATGGGTCAGAGGGTGAAAATCAAAATGTTCCATCTCCATCACCTCTGACACCGGACTCTATAACTACTATGAAATTTACACCAGCAATGCTACAACGCCACCTTAAGAATAAACGTAACTATGCCTCTTCTGGTCTCGATGATGTTACATACCTACTTCTCAAACGTGGTGGGTACTTTCTTCTGAACCAGCTTTCACTATTCTTTCAATTCTGTCTTGACGATGGTGTTACTCCAGAGCAGTGGAAAACTGCCAGTGTTATCCATCTGTTCAAAAAAGGTGACCACACATCGCCTGTCAACTATCACCCCGTCAGTTTTACTAGCTGCATCGCCAGACTGATGGAATTCTCTGTCAGAGAAACCCTCTGGAACTTCTGGAGGTCTCACAGCCTCATCCAGCCGTCACAATTTGGATTTATTCCTAACTCCAGCTACTGTAATCAACTCCTTGAGTTTCTTGAGGACATTACCCGAATCACTGATGGTGGCTCCTGAGTGGATGTTGTTTACCTTGACTTTGCTAAGGCTTTTAATTCTGTGCCACACAAAAGACTTATGGTGAAACTCTCTGCAATGGGTGTAAGAGATGATCTTTATAACTGGTTGAAGTCCTTCATTATCGGCTGAAAAGAGGTTGTTACAGTTCTAGGACAGCACTCTTCACCATATGAGATGACATCTGGGGTACCACAGGGATCTGTTCTTGGCCCCCTTTTATTTGTTGCATATATTAATGACATAGATGCTAACTTAAAGAATATGCCACAGTGCTGAAATATGCAGATGACATCAAGCTGTACCTTGAAATAAAGAGGACAGATCCTGTACACTATAGATCTTTATTGCAATCAGACCTGGACACAATGCAACAACGGATCATGGACTGGCAACTCAAGCTGGCTGTGGACAAATGTTCCACCATGCATTTTGGGAGGAAAAACCCAGCGTCTGCTTACTCCCTCCACAACACTAATCTCAAAAAGTCTTCTTGTGAACGTGATCTGGACATTATTGTCGACAGCGATTTGCGTTGGACAAATCACATTGCTAAAATTGCCAAGAAGGCTGAGGGTGTCTT
>NC_068985.1:121943297-121955404 GCF_001194135.2 Octopus bimaculoides
ATTGCTAAAATTGCCAAGAAGGCTGAGGGTGTCTTGGCATCACTTACCAAGTCCTTTGTGAGCCACTCTCCGGCTATCTATCTGAGGCTTTATATAGCTATGATGCGGCCTTACCTGTAATTTGCGTCCCCGGTCTGGAACCCCGATCTTGCCCACGATATTAATCGTCTGGAAACCGTTCAGCAACGTGCAACCAAGAGAATACCCTCTATCAGGCATTTGCCATATCCTGAACGCCTTACTACCCTGAAACTCCAACGTCTGGCAAATGACTTGGCAGACGCCCTTAAAATTATTAACCATCTTACTTACAATAACTCTGAGCACCTTTTCAAACTCCACCTGTCTAACACCTGTGGACATGTTTACAAAGTCAGAAAGCAGCACAGCTTCCATGACTTTCGGAAACACTTTTTCACGCTAAGAGTTGCTGAAGTATGGAACAAACTGCCAGCATCAGTTGTTAGTTGTCGGAGGACTGCATCCTTCAAAACTTCCATGCTTCCTGAGATTCGCCAACACTACACCTGATTTTCTCCCCTCCATACACACACAAGCATGTATCTGACTCATACACTGTTCACTTTCCAGGCATTTGTACAATACTGCATATGCTTTATATGCACTTTTGACAAGTTGTAGTGCACCTGAGCACTGTATACAATAATTTCATTATTATTGTTATTTTAACTTGTCCAAATGTTGACAAGTTACAAAAGAAAATGTATAATCGTATTGAAAATATAACTTTTTCCCCCCCCCTGATAGATATAGTTTCTCTGCTCCTTTCAGCTCTACCTCGTCCTCGCCGTCGGCTCACTGAACTGCTTTATAAGACAGCTATTACACCAACTGAGAAAGACTTGAAAATGTGGAAAGATGCAATTCGCAAATGGTTTTTGCACTTTCAGAGAAGTCCAAGGGAGATAATCAGTGATGCGTCATCAAAAGTAACTGCTGTAAGATTAACAGTCAACCAACTAGAGGTAGGAATTTCAAATGTTAAAATAGGAAGAAAAAAAAAAAAAGTCGCTGAAACACTATAGCTTCAACTATACGTACACAGTTCTCCCATCAAGGTTTATTTGTCTTTCAGTCCATTGAATTCGATCAAATAGGCAGCATGAGTCAACCGAATTAAGTATATTACAACCCATAAAAAAATTGGATACTTTTTGGTTATCTCACCCCAATTAAAAAACTGGGTTATCTCCCCCAACAAAAAAAATTGTTTAACCCTCAATAAAACAAAAAAATGAAAAATTAATAAACATGAAAATAAAATTTTTATAAACAAATCATACAAAACTGAAAAAATTAAACATCTTATTGAATCTAATAACATTTTTATAACAAACCATAACATGCCTATTGAAGAGGCCAAAAGTCAACACTGTGTTGAAGTATTGAATCAAAAGGATCTAACCCTTTTAATCCAATCTCTTGTTGCCACATAAACTCAACATTTTAGTGGAGAGATAACCCAGTTTTTTAATGGCAAATTTTTAATGGGGGTGAGATAACCAAAAAGTACCAAAAATTGTGGCCACATGGTGGATTTTCAAGATATAGCCTTCCTAGATCATCGCAGATCCTCCTCCATATTTAACAGTTGGAAGAATGCAGTCTGGGTCAAATGCATCTTTTGGCTGTATATTCAGCTGGTGGTCAGAAATAAGGTAAAAGATGACTCATCTGAGAAAATAGCATTCTTCCACTGCTCTAGGGACCAATTCTTGAAGGTTGTCATTACTTTCAAGACAGTACTTCTTGATACACCAAACATTTCAGTTGGTTTTGTTACGCTAACACCTGCCATATGAGCATCAACAATCTGACCTCTTTGAAAGCCCGATAGATCTGTCATTTTAATGAATTGTAATTACCTTTTTCTGATGATATCTGAAAAAAAAGCAGCAATTTTAGCAAAACATATTAAGCAACACTAATAATAAATGAAAAAACAAAAATAAACAAGCTTTTGACGGTTTTATGGAAATTTCAAAATTATGATGCTATGATGCTAGGTGTTTCCATTATTTTGTCCAACCCCTGTATATATATATATATATATATATATATATATATATATATATATATATATATATATATATATATATATATATATATATATATATATATATATTGCACCATCACCTTCCATGATGACTGATTTTTGTATTCCATCATAATCTTCAATAAACTGCATATGTTAAATATTAGAATGGTTTCTAAATCTTAAAATAATAGAACAAAGTTTATGTGTATTTAGCAATTTAGTAGTTAATAATGCATTTGATACAAAAGTATTAAAAAGATCTGGAAATTTGAAAAATTGAATTTTGTAAATATTGGTTCAAAGAAAAAAAACAACCTCTAAATAGATATAGGAATATATTAATATATGCATAAATTTTTCTGTATTGAATTTTGATATTATTATTGATAAGTATTTCTTACCATTTCTATTCTCATAGGGTGAAGAACCATTAAACGAGAAAGCAGTTCCTACAAATGAAACAGTCGACTTACCATGTGGATTGGTATGTATTTTGCTATTTTGTTATTATCATTGTCATCATAATTTAACTTCTGTTTTTCATGCTGGCATGGGTTGAGCAGTTTGTCTAGGGACCTCATTATTGGTCAGTATGGCCAAGGGCATCACCATGCTCCTTTGTCTGTTATGGCATGGTTTCTACAGGTGGATGTTTCCTAATGCCAACCACTGCACAGAATGTGCTGGGTTCTTTTTATGTGGCACCATCACCAATGCTTTCTTTGAGGCACCAGCACTGAAATCAATTCTGCTGTGGCAGACGGGTCTCCTTGACTACAGCAATGCACCAGATATTTAGGTCCTTTGTATTTCTTTGTGATGGAGTGGGTAACATGTTTTAAGTTTATAGTGAAGTGTTACTTGTGGAACTCTTTGAAAGAGTTCATGATTTATTAGATCTGAAAATGGTGAGGCTCATAGATGAGAGAATATGTGCTTGAAATAAATGAAATCGTACTATATTGTAGACACACACAACTTATGTCACCATGAAAAGTAAATATTAAGCAACAACAGCGGTGACAGAAGTAGTGGGGCAGGAGCATTGATGCTGATGTCTAGCCCAAAATCAGTTAAAGGGAACTAATCATTGTAAGGTAGTTAGTTTAACTGTTCTAATTATTATAAAGTAATGTAGTTTCACAGAACAAGTGCATACAGAGCTAATAAATAGAGTCAGGTTAGTAGTGAAATGTAGACCCTATATGAATGTTTTAATAATGAGTGCAAAATGCATATTATTTATATATGGGTTATATATATGTGTGTGTGTGTGTGTGTGTGTAGTACCTTATTTACTTAGAACTAATGAAATAGAATAAATGATTTATAAACAAAGGTAATTTCAAAATTATAGGCTTATGCCAACTGGCCCACTCAGCACTCTGTTCTGGTTTGATCATGAGGTATATAGTTTAACTGAATGAATCTTCAACTATAGCCTTGGGCTGACCAAAGCTTTGTGAGTGGATTTTGTAGACAGAAACTGAAAGAAGGCCATCACATATATATACATATATATATATATATGTATATATATATATATATATATGTATATATATATACACACACACACACCTATATATAATGTGTGTGTGTGTGTGTGTGTGTATCTATATGTGCATGTGTGTCTTTGGGTCCGTGTTTGTCCTCCACTGCTTGACAAACAGTGTTGGTGTTTTTACATCCCTATAACTTAACACTTTGGCAAAAACTGACAGATAGAATAAGTGCTAGGCTTAAAATAATAATAATGACTAGGATCTATTCATTTGACTAAAATGCTTCAAGGCAGTGCCTCAGCATGGCCATACTATTGTGAGTGAAACAACTAAAACATAAAAGATAACAGAATTGATTGTTATTATAAAGGGGTTAGTTTTCTAGTTCACTGTTTCTGTCATTTCATTGCCTTTAACCCTTTAACATTCGGACTTCTTTGTCAAATGTAATGCTTATTTATTCACATTGTTTTGAATTAATCACACATTATTTTGCACAGTCATGGGATTGAGAAGTGCATTTCTTAATCATGCAGCCATATTTGCACCCTAAATCTACTTGCTTTAGTTTGCTTGATAGAATTTCTCTCCCCACAATTTTCAGTGGAATGATTCACATTAGGAAGGACATCGAATTATAGAAGCACCTGTTTCAACATATAAACCACTCATGAAAAAAACATATGCACAACAGTAGCAGAAAATCCTCCTAAAGTTTCTCAAGTTGGGTTTTGTTCATTACTGATGGTTGTGTTGCTTGGTAGTTTTGTTGTTTCAAACATTTTCTGTTATCTGTTTTCTGAGATATTCATAAATGTTATCACCTATCAATGTTTTTTTGTTTTTTTGTATATTTGATAGGTACTCAGCAGCATTGGTTACCAGAGTATTCCATTAGAATCACATTTACCATTTGATGCAGTTAAAGGAATAATGCCAAATGACAAGGGCAGAGTCACTGGTGCCGATGGTATGCCATACTTGCTGCTGTAACATCTACCATTACCACCACCACCTTCTTCTTCTTCTTCTTCTTCTTCTTCTTCATTGTTGTTGTTGCTATTATTATTACTATTATTATTATTATTATTATTATTATTGAGTGAGAGAGAAATGCATGCCATCAAATATATGAAATCCAATACACCCATCTGTCCGATAAGAGTACACCAGGCACATTCAGCACAACCATATGTGCGCAACATGGTGACCTTATATCAAGATAAACAGAGCTTGACCTTGCAGATGGGGCCCAGTTAGAATTTTCTTCGAGGCATGTTGATGTGTGTTATGTCTGTATGCTATGTACAAGAAGCAAGGTGAAGAGGAGCTTCAGCCAGGGTCTTTGCAGGCAAAGCACATAGGTATAAACTCTTCTGGGAAGGTAACAGTGACAGAGTAGGGGGCATGGGCATATTTCTTGCAGAGAAATGGGTGCATAAGGCCGTAGAGGTAGTCAGGGTATGCTTAAACTCAGGCAAGTCTTGCAGAATAGTATAGCTACAATTATCTCTGCCTATGCCCCACAAATGGGCTTGCCAAATGAACAGAAGGATCACTTTTATGATATTCTTCTGCAGGCTACCTCAAAAATGAGTGACAATGATCTCATTTTTGTGGTTAGAGATTTTAATGGGCATGTTGGACAGCATCCTGGTATCTTCCATGATGTACATGGGGGCCATGGAAATGGTTCCCAAAACAAAGAGGGAAATAGGCTCCTGGAGTTCTGTGATACAAATAACCTATTGATCTGCAACACCAACTTCAGGAAGCCAGCCAGCCACCTGATGACCTATCAAGCAGGTGACTCAGCTAGTCAGATTGATTTCATTCTCACCAGACAGTGGGATGCATGGTTGCTCTTAAATACAAAGACTCTCCCTGGTGAAGAGTGTACCCCCCAGCATAGACCAGTTATTAGTGACTTTAGACTTAAGGCCAGAAGGATGCCAAGGAGCAGACCAATCTGGAAAAGAAGGATTTGGAAGCTTAAGAACCCTTCACATAGAAATTTAGGGATATCCTCACTGAGAAATTTGATGAGAGGGAGGAGGAGCTACAGACTTGTGATACAGAAGGCAACTGGGAATTCCTGCAAAGCAGCTTGCTGAGTGCCACAGACCAAATCTGTGGCTGGTGCAAAGTCCCTTCTAGACCTAGGGTAATGTAGTGGTGGAACAATACTGTACCCAGGGCCATTAGAGCAAAGAAACAGGCCTGGAAGAGTTGGGGTAGCACGGAACTGTATCAGATAGCCAGAAGGAAAGCTAGAAGGTAGGTATATATAGCCAAGGGAGAAGCAGAAAAGAAGAAGTTTGTCAATGTTTAGTGATGTGAGGACCAAAGAACTGAAGTATTTCAGCTTGCAAGACAGTGTGTGAGAGTAAATCATGATGTCATAGGAGAGAAACGTTTCCACATGGATTATGGTGCACTTGTATTTAAAGATTCTGCAAAGAAAGAGGCTTGGAGATGCCATTATGAAAGGAGGAGAGTCTGCCAAAGGTTGACCCAATTGAGGAACAAGCTACCCGAATTGACAGTACCCTAGTAGATAAAGCAATTAAGGATATGAAGGTAGGGAAAGCACCTGGCCCATCAGGAATCACCGCTGAGATGCTTAAAATATCTGGCAGTGTGGGTTATGGTCTAGTCACCCGCATCATAAATCAGGTAGTTCATGAAGGAGTCATACCCAATGACTGGTGTAGCAGTACCATAGTTGACTGCTACAAAGGTAAAGGTGATGCTTCAGATAGAAATAGTTACAGAGGCATCGTATTGTTGGATCAGATGATGAAAGTTATGGAGAGGGTCATGGCCCAACTAATTAGGGAGAGAGTCTGCTTAGATGAGATGCAGTTTGGTTTTGTGCCAGGTAGAAGCACCACTGATACTATATTCCTGGTAAGGCAACTGCAGGAGAAATACATAACCAAAGATAAACCTCTGTACTTGGCTTTTGTTGACTTGGAGAAAACCTTTGACAGGGTCCCCTGATCCATTGTCTGGTGATCAATGTGGAAACTATGTATAGACGAGTGGTTGGTAAGAGCACCATTCGAGCGTGGGTCGATGCTAGTTCCATTGGACTGGCTCCCTGTGCCAGTGGCACCCAAAAAGCACCATCTGAATGTGGTCAATGCCAGTGCCCCCTGATTGGCTCCTGTGCTGGTGGTACATAAAAGGCACCCACTACACTCTCAGAGTAGTTGGTATTAGGTAGAGCTTCCAGCTGTAGAAACATTGCCAAATCAGATTGGAACCTGGTGCAGCCCATTGGCTTGCCAGACCTCAGTCGAACCATCCAACTCATGCCAGCATGGAAAGCAGACATTAAACGGTGATGAGGATCATGATGATGATGGTGAGTTGCCATTCCTGCTCAAAATGTCTCTGAATTCGGGTTGTTTAAGGATGATGAACAAAACCTGTTATAATGTGAATCCTTGTCCACTTGTATGTTATTGTCAGCACTAATATTCTTGTCACCACTATTATGTTGTGGCAGTATTCCGTGTCTTATGTCTACCTTGATAGTAAATTGAACTCATATATATCACGTAACTGACACTGACTCCAACTGAGAATGCATACAACAACTCTACTACTCTTGATTTCCTACAACGACTGACTGTCTGACTTTACAGTGGTTGGCTTATACCACTTTGTCATGTGCGAAGGGGAGTACCATTTTCACTTCAACAAAACTCCAAAGAATAACTGATTGTAAGTTCTACCACATTTGACGGAAAGATTATTCAATGCATTAGAGTAAAAATGGGAACGGTGTAGCAATTGTATACAAGAAAAGATAAGAAAATTAAAAAATATATTAGTAATTAAAAAGAAATGTGGGGTTGCATCATATTTTAGATTGTAATGTACTGTATGAGGGGGTGCTGAAAAGTTCTTGGCTGTAAGGGTATCGTGAAAGGCCTGGTTGGAGGTCTAACCTTCCAAGTTCTTTTACAGGGCTTAGTAAAATCGAAGGACTACTGCAATAAGTGAACCTGAGAGGGGAATATGTTGAATAAAATCATAATTAACTGATTCTCCTATATTTTCTTTTCCCAAAGCCAGGAATTTTTCAGCACTCCCTCACAACTCAGTGTAGTTAAGTAGAAAGAAACTGGTAAATTCTTGTGTTGGAACTGTAAAGCTGCAGAATAGCAAGATGTGAGCCTTTGAGTACAAAAGACTTATGAAGACTAGAAAAAACAAAGCCAGCATGCTCAGAGTACAAATGAGGAAAGAGAAAAACTAGGTGTGAGAGGAATCAGGTACAAGTATATGTGCACATGGAGAAAGAGTGATGCATATAGAAGTTCTGAATACTCCAGGTTAGTGGAACCTGCAGAATGAGAGCAATGAAGACTAGAGATGAAGCAATGGTTAGTACAAAGTCTAATTTGACATCTGACTGGATTTGATCTCTGAACATAGAAGAACAATACTAAAGATTGTCATTTTATCATTTTTGCTACTCCACTGTCACTAAATCATTTATAAACTGAAGTCACCAAGCCTGAAAATAACAAGATTTTCTTTGACTACTTGTTAAAGTCTACAATACTACAATGTGTGTACAAGTATATTAAAAGTAGTTTATTTACTATTTTTCTTTCTTTTTTTTTTTTTTTTGCAGGTGTTTACTGTTCTGGTTGGTTGGGTCGTGGTCCAACTGGAGTCATTCTTAACACCATGAATGATGGATTCATAACTGCAAAAACACTTCTCAAAGATCTAAAAGCAAATGTATTAGACTTAAACAAGCCAGGGAAAGAGGTTATTCTTCAGCACCTAAAAAATATTGGTAAGGAACATGTAACACATCCTTTGACATAACATAAAAGCTATATAAGAGCATACGTACTGAATACATGCATGCATGCATACATACATACATACATTATGTATGTATGTATGCATGTACATTGTCAGTTTATGATTTGAGAGGAACTAATTAAACTTTTTTGGTTATTATGTCATCATAATGTAGCTGATAAAAAAGGCTTAATGAACTGCTATGATTTATATTATTTGTTGTTATCCAGATAATAAAAATTATATCTTATTAGAAAGGTGAACTTGATAAATTTATAATGGAGAATTGAGTAAGTCAGGTATGTCTAAGTAGCAGGGACATGAACCCGACCATTTTATCACTCTACTTATATATTTCAGGTGTGCAAACAGTTTCTTTTGATGATTGGACCAAGATTGACCAAATAGAAACCTCAAATGCGAAACTAACTGAACGTCCTCGAGAGAAGATTGTTGATGTTGAGAAGATGTTGAAAATAGCTGCCTCTTAATGATAATTGTTCTACCTAGAATGAATTAGTCACTTGTTGTTTGTTTTTGTAATAAAGCATATTTATTTTCATCAATATCTAGAGCTGTTATTGTTATTTTTGTTTTCCCAACAACTGTTGTTGCTGTTGTAGCACTTATTTTTCTCAGAGATGGAAGGTGAACCTAGAATTGAGATGCATCAAAGTAAATTTAGCAAAGACTAAGGTTTTAGTAAGTAGGAAAGACGGCAGGACCCTCGTATCATCAAAGAAATGGCCTTGTTTGATACAAAGGAAAGGTGTAGATATAAAGTCCATGTGTTCTACTTAATATACACCATGGACACACAAAAGATGTGAAATTACAGGAAGACTAACAGAAAACATAAGCTTTGTATGTGGCAGATGCATGGAAGCTTACATACTATGAGCACACTGTAGATAGATTCTCTTAAATGCCCAAATGACTCATTAGCAGTAGTCAATAGCATCTGTTACTGAGAAGATATAACTGGCAGGGAGGTGGTTTCTCAGAAAATAAAGTAGCCAAGGTAAGAATGTGTTGCAAAAAGTTCAGGGAGCTACTAACACTGCTAGTAACAAAAGTGTTATCCTTCAGAGTGAAAGGCAAGTTGTATGATGTGTTAGAACTGCAACATTGCATGGTAGAAAGATATGGACGTTGAATATGGAAGACTTATGAAAACTAGAAGGAAATGAGGCCACCATGCTCCAATGGATATGCAATGTTAATGTGCATGAACACCAGTGTACAAATGAGCTAAAAGGAAAACTGGAAGACTAAGGATGAAATGACAAAGGCTGACCTGAAGATACTGCATCCAACAGAAAAGATAACAAATGACCAAACTGACTGGTGATACACAGGGCTACAGAAGACCTGTCCACCAATACCAAAATATATCCTGACACAATCATGAATATCAGTTGGAGGGGAAGGTGAATAAAGTGTGGGTCAGGGAGGTAATAGGTGGCAGGGAAGATGTAAAGTGTTATTTCTTTACTACCCACAAGGGGCTACACACAGAGGGGACAAACAAACGGGTTAAGTCGATTATATCGACCCCAGTGTGTAACTGGTACTTATTTAATCGACCCCGAAAGGATGAAAGGCAAAGTCGACCTTGGCAGAATTTGAACTCAGAACGTAGCGGCAGATGAAATACCGCTATGCATTTCGCCTGGCGTGCTAACGTTTCTGCCAGCTCACCACCACACACCGTAAAGTGTGTGGGGGTGGGATGCAAGAGAGACGCACAGTGTCGGAGGTGAAGTAAAGGTATATGAGGGTGAAAATGATGGGAGACAAACGGAGATAATGGGGGTTGGGGACTGCTGTTGGCAAAATGATGGGGTGTACAGGAAAGAGGAAGGGGAAGTGAAAAGAGTGTTCAGTGGAAAATAAGGGATGATACTGAAAATGTGTGGGAAAACGAAAGTGGTTCTGGGGAGGGTGAGCAGTAGGGGATGGAATATGTGCAGTTCTGCTCTCTTAATTACAGCAGCTGAGGGGGACAACTGACAATATCTCCACCTGTGAGCACCTGCATTTACCCTCTATCCTGCCTCTAGCCATCTGCCACTCACCTCTCAACTCCCACAAACTTACCCATACCACTTCTATTGCATTCACCATCTTAGAACTTGAAGGTCCTCCCATCAATTGAGGGATCTTGTCTTGCGAGTTACTTGACTACCTAGTTAAACTGTAAAAGGGAGATATTCTGATCCTGCTTTCACCATTGGTTTTTCTCCTCTTAAAAATATCTAGGTTTGAGATAAGGCTTGCCACACCCAGCTTTATGATATACAAAAACCTATATACAAGTATATGGCTTAGCGGTTAAGGTATTTCACTCACGACCGCAAGATCATGGTTTTGATTCCTGGGCCGAATAGCATGTTGCCTTCCTGAGCAAAACACTTTACCTCACATTGCTCTGATTACTTCGACATCTGATATTTGGCACATCATGAACCAGTACATTCCAGGTCGATTTGATGGAGGTAATGTGCCAATGTACAACACATACTTTGCTATAAACACATCATCATTATAAACAAATCACTTGTGCAGGTTGTTCTGCAAGAAATTTCAAAACTCTTAGCTATCATCTACGACCAGAGAGTCCATCATGTGTCCACACATGATTTTAGAATTGCCCCCTTCCCCAATCCAGCCACAACCCTACTCTACTGGAACGCAATGGTGAGTCGTTTGCTTCGGATAAAAAGAAGCAAGGGACATAACTCTAATGAGCAGTCTTCCTACGTATTCTATTCTGAATTTTTTCATTCTGTATTTTTTTTTTTAACGATATCCCACCAACTGGATAATGCACCTTCTGACCTATTGTAGCAATGACGTTATGCTATATCTTTCCTACCAGCCCTCCCGATGATTGCCGAGATTGGAACAAAATTGACTGAAAAATCAGCTGATACGGGACTATAATATTTTATTCTATAAATACAATACACACATAAGTATGTACATAAATATACTCCCCACACACACACATTTATATGTATATTATGATCATAATTTAACATCCATTTTTTCATGATTGCATGGGTCAGATGGAATCTATTGAGGCGACTTCTCTATGACTGAACACCTTTCTTGTCTCCATCTCTCACATGTTTTCAAGCAAGACAGTATTTCCTAATAGAAATATTGTTTTTACACAGAATACTAGCAATTTCACACACACACACACATATATTATTATTATTATTATATTCAAATATATATATATATATATATATATATATTCAAATATGTATATATTTATATGAATTGTTTAACTAAAATTGTTTGGGGTGGTGCCCCAGAATGGCCACAGTCTAATGACTGAAACAAGTAAAAGAATAAAAGAATATAAAAAAACATTAATGTGTGTGTGTGTGTGTGTTGTGCTGTGAGTGTTTGTGTGTGTGTGTGTGTGTATGATTGTGTGTGTTAGCCATAAAGTGATGCACAAGCACTCAGCTCTAAGTGTACTGCATCTTATAGCAGAAACAGTTATAAGTAAATGAAGTTGGTTATGTAATTTCTGTTTCTTTTTAATTTCTTTACTGCCACATTCTTCTCTTTAAGTGCCTAATCCTTTATTCTGAAGTAATTTGCAGTGTTATGCCTAAGTGCAAAATCATAATGTGTGTGTGTGTGTGTGTGTGTGTGTGTGTGTGTGTGTGTGTGTGTGTGTGTGTGTGTGTGTGTGT
>NC_068985.1:121955681-121972845 GCF_001194135.2 Octopus bimaculoides
TATATATATATATATATATATATATGTGTGTGTATGTATGTATGTATGTATATATAATATATGACAATTAGTCGGTTGCCATAATAAAACTCAGAGTTTTGAATGTCGAGGCGGAATTCTGCTCTGGTATCTTGTCAGTTATTTGTTTGTCTTAATAACTGACGAGATGCCAGAGCAGAATTCTGCCCCAACATCCGAAACTTTGAGTTTTATTATGGCAACCCGCTAATTGTCACATATTATATTATAGATAAATTCCTTTATTTACATAATATCGAGGTTACATTCATTGTTTTGTTGTCATATTATTATTATTATTTATATGTGTGTGTGTGTGTGTGTGTGTGTGTGTGTGTGTGCCTTTGTCTATGTATCCAGTTATGTCCCACACCACAGTTTGAACATCTGTCTGTCTATCTTTGTTTCTCTGCCTCATGGCTTCTTTTGCACTTCGCAATAGAGTGAAAGCATCAGCTATAAAAAAATAAACTCTATTTATTGGATATTTTACCCATTTCTATAACAAATAAGGTGTGTATAGGTGTGTGTGTGTATCCCTCTGATGTTGGTATTTATGCAAAGATAGCAGTTACTGCTTTGAGATAGTTTTCTTTGAATTCAAAATCATTCAAAATTTCTTTATAAAAGTTTATATGCTTCATAATCTTTGAAAATAGTCTGGTTACATTTATCTTTTCTTAACAGTGATGATTGTGGTCAAGAAAGCACTCAGATTGGTTCATGAATTTATTTTGAAAATCTCACTGAGCAACCATTGGTCAACATATTTCTAAAGCTTTAAACTGATTGGATGAGAATTTAAACGTTCTCTCTTTTGTTACCCATCAATAGACACCCACACAATCAACCACATTTTTGCATCTTCATGTGCGTGTGTGTGTGTGTGTACGTTTTTATATGTATGTGTGTATTATGATATATATTTATATATATATAAGCTCATACAAACGTGCATACCCATAGATGCATATATAAATTTATATATATGTATATCAAAATCATAAGGCGTGAAATTGCATTTGACCAGTAACTAATGAGGATTTGGTGACCCTCTGTGTCTGTTTTCCATTTCTTTGTGCATTCATTATGTTTTCTTAACTTTTATATGTATATATGTATACACACACACACACACACACACACACACACACACATCATCATCATGCTCATCATCTTCTTCTTCATCATCATCATCATCATCGTTCAACATTCAACATTCATTTTCCTTTCTGGCGTAATATAGACAGTATAACAAAGAATGGTGATGAAGATGTGTCAGGGCGTATCGCCAAGCTAGAGGAAGGGGAATTAAAGAGAAGTGGTATGGGAGCGTAAGTTCGAGAAATGATTGTCAGATAGGTAGAACGAATTGCAGGGAGTGGCAAATACACACACACACATACTTACACACATACATACATACATATATATATATATATGTAGTTTTTCTTAAACTATCCTTATCATAAACAGATATTACTTATGGGAAACTGAAAAAAATGAATCATTAATATCAAACCAATAAAAGGATTTCATACACGAGTGCATGAGTTTGGGTATATATATGAATTGCTTGTTATGTGGTTGTATTACACTAAACTGAGTACATTGCCTGCCTATTAAAATAACTGTAGCCTGCCACGGTTGACTGTGCCCTTCATCCTTTCAGGGTCGATAAATTAAGTACCAGTTGTGTACTGGGGTTGATCTAATCGACTGGCCCCCTCCCCCAAAATTTCGGGCCTTGTGCCTAGAGTAGAAAAGAATATATTCGGATCAGTCCATTCATTTGGGCAAGTTTTTACCAACGGAAGTACAAAGTTTTGCAAAACACTACAGCAATACATGGTTTTGTGATCTACACACACACACACATGCATCTGTGCACATGCATGTATGCACACACACACACACACACATGTAGTGACGCCTTAATAGCAGACATTTTTGGAAAGCTTATCCACGTATGCGCAGGGACTGGTTCCAGAGGGAATACAGGAAGAGTCTCATGCGCATGCGTGGTCATTGGATATTCAAGCTTCGCGCCCTTATTCATTCTCTTTCTCACCGGCCAGCGGAGAGCCAAGACGTACAAGCAGCCTGTCTCCAACATTCCAACTCTGGAGCTAGACAAATAACCACTCAACATCATTGACGGCGTCTCAGCAACCAAAGGGCGAAGTGCTGCCTATTTCCTCTGTAAATAAATATTGTTGTGTTGATAGTTCAGAATCTGCGTTCCGTTGTTTCTTCGAGAAATTTAATGTACGGAAGCGGGTATACACCTAATGGTGTATGACCACTTTCCTACACACATAATAATATTCAGTTGTAGGATTTTTTAGATTCCAGGTTTTTCAATGTGTATGACACCAGGACAAGCTGGGTAAAGGGCTTGTTATCAGTTGTGGTTATCTGGTTGTATGTTGTAAGTATTCCTATACACATCCACAATATATGATTTACATGTAGACAAATATATACATATCTCTCTCTCTCTCTTTCACTCTCCCTATATATATATATATATATATATATATATATATATATATATATAAACACATACATATATATATACACATATGCACCCTTACATATACATACTAATATATCTGTGCATATGTAGAATCATTAGAATGCTGGGCAAAATGCTTAGTGACATTTCTGAGTTCAAATACTGCAGAGGTCTGCTTTGCCTTTCATCCTTTTGTGGTCAATGAAATAAATACCAGTAACACACTGGGGTTGATGTAATCAACTAGACTCTCCCCTCAAACTCCAGGCCTTGTGCCAAAGTTTGAGACCAATATATATGTATATATATATATGTGTGTGTGTGTGTGTATATACATACATACATATATATACATGCATATATATATATACATAGACACGCGCACGTGCGCGCACACACACACACACACACACACACACACACACACACACACACACACACACAGATATATGTATACACACATATGTACTTGATCCAATATCATTTATAGATCCAAGCTCAAGATAGTTCCAAGTATAGATTTGTAAAGAAGAACACAAGTGGAGTTTAAAAATTCACAACAGTTCTTTCAGCAGCATTTTTATTGCTGAATACATCGATAACTACAATTACATCATGACAAAAATCCTCTTTCATCAGGTGGTTTTAAACAAAAATCATATAGGTTGGTAGTGGATTCAATTTAATTTGAACTGCTTGCTAAGTACATTGCTGTACTTTGCATGCTAAAAAAATAAAGGTACACTTCACAAACTCAAATTAACCAAAAAACACTCTGCAGTGAACTCTAGATGAATCAATTGAACCATGTTGTCACTATGCTCTTAGGACTGTGATGAGCCCTAAGATTTATAAAGCTGGGGCTTAATCTGGTTTCCATAGCATGCAAGTGAGTGAGAGTACAACACACCTACTGGATGGGACATCAGTCCACCACTGGGTTAATTTCCCAGCTATCGTTGGAACACATTTACAGCTGAGTGAACTGGAACAACATGAAATGAATTGTTTTGATCAAGAACACAATTCACACCTGGTCCAGGAATCAAAACCACAATTTTATGATCATAAGTGAAGGCATAAATGAAGGCATATATCAACTGATATGCAAATTAGACCAACCAGTTTAGCTGTGTCAAAATTTATATATACTATACATAGCTATGAGCTACTAATCTCCTTGCCAACGGAAGATAGGAATCCTTTCTCTGATGAAGGTTTAAAAAGACCAGGAACAAGTCATTTTAAACCATTTTTCTGATCATGAGGAGATAACACTTGTGATGTAACCACCTTATTTACTTTTCTCACATAAAGACTGAAATAGTATATTTATTGAAAACATAGCTTAAATTTCAAATTTTCCCAAAATATGGTACATCAGAGTATGAATGCATGAATGAGTTAACCACAATGTTTGCATATGCATTATTATGCGAATTAGACTGACCTGTTTAGCTGTGTCCTAAATTGTATTTAAAATAGATAGTTGTAAGCTATTAATTAATATGTTCATGGTTAGAAGGTATGTAGTTCTCTCTGATCTAAAATTAGCAAGTAGTTAGAATGATTCCAGTTTTTCTGCCCATTGGGAGATAATATTTGAGGTATAACTACAGGTTGCAAAGCAACACTAAATGTTTTTGTCTTTAAAAAAGTATACCTAACATTTAAAATCCCAAATACTATGAACTAATGTATGTGTGTGTGTGTGTGTACATGTGTGTGCGTGTGTCTATCTGTCTGTCTGTATGTCCATGTGCATGAGTGTGCATATATATGTAACCCATGCTAGCATGGAAAGCGGACGTTAAACGATGAAACTATATATATATACATATACATACATGCATACATATATACATACATACATCTGTATAGACAGATTGATAGATACATACATACACACATAACATACATTTACATTACATACACATATACGCATGTAAATATGGTTGTTTGTGTGTCAAGTCACACTTAGTGCTACTGGTAACATGCGACTTAGTACAACCTTTTGTGTGGTTAGATTGCAAGCAACTAAACCAGTAATCTTACTGAGCCTGCACAGCAAGGAAGATGGTTTTCATTGGACCCCCTACTGGAGGAAAAATGAAACCTCTCAAAGGACAGATAAACTCAGTAGGGTTCAATGGACGTCCAACAGCAAGGGTAGGAGACCCTAATCTTTGTTAAGACATCTTTCTAGAAGAAAAGTTTGAAATGAAACCCACCTCATTATGAAACCAGAGATGTTGCTCTTGCTTCTTTCTGGACTATTTGGCTTTGCAGGTGAGAATCTTAGTAGTGTTGTGGTTAGGGTGTTTCACTCATGATCTAGCAATCATGGGTTCAATTCCTGGACTGAGCAGAGCATTGTGTTCTTGAGCAAAACACTTCAGTTTCATATAGCGCCAGTCCCCTCAGCTATAAATGGAGTAGCCTTCCAATCAGGAGGAATGTAGGCCTGCTCACCTAGCCAGTGGGGTGGTCTCATTCAAAAGCTAAAATGACACAAAGCATATTGTGACAAGTGATGTATAATATCATCTGATGGTTTGAGTGATCATGTGATCTATGTATATATAAATGTGTGTGTGTGCACATGTGTGTGTGCATGTGTGTGTGTACTATTGTACTTTGGAGAATCATTTTAACTATAAAAACATGCACACTCTGGTAATATCTAATTATTTCATTATTATCAGTCAACTAGTCAATTAATTAACTATTTGTGAGAGAACAAATGAGGGAATGTCATGAATGAAGTCGCCAATGGCAACTAAAAAATTCTGATACATAAACTGGTTGACTAATCAAATTACTTACTTAGTTAACCAGCCAACTGATAAAAGGAAGTGAAATGCAACCAGTGCATGTAATTTTATTGGCAAACTGACCTTCCCAACATTGGTTTCATTGCATCAAGGATCTTGTAATAGAAATAACCAAATTATATATATATGCATGCATAGAAGCATACATAAATACATACATGCATGCGTAGATGCATACATACATACATACATACATGCATGCATACATACATGCATGCATACATACATACATACATACATACATACATACATACATACATACATACATACATACATACATACATACAGGCATGCATGCATACATACAAATGTATGTGTATTGTGTATGATGTAAGAATTTAGAAACTTCAAGGGGCATGAAATAACTAATTTTGAATGGTGGAACTCAAAGTAGTTTCAGGTATAATAGTGTATAAATTTTGGGTTAGAAAAGCCCTTGAATGGAGAAAGTCAAAGGTTGGTTTTCACTTTTAAAAACGATTTACATAAACATCATCATCATCGTCATCATCGTTTAACATCCACCTTCCATGGAAGGTTTCACATCCACCTTCTTGGAAGGTTTCACAGGAGCTGGTCAGGCAGGAGCCTGCACCAGTCTTCTGTGTCTGTTTTAGCAGGAGTTTTTACAGTTAGATGTCCTTCCTAACACCAACTACCCAGCAGAGTGGACTGAGCGCTTTTTACATGGCACCAGCACAGGTGAGGTCAGTTTTGGCAAGGTTTTTACTGCTGGATTCCCTCCCAAACACCAACCACTTTACGGTGTGGACTGGATATTTTTTATGTGGCATCAGCACTGGCATGGTCACCAAGAAACTTGCAAGACAAAGATCCTTTGAGAAGACAAACACACACACACACACACACACACACACACACACACACACACACACACACACACACACACATATATGTATTGACATCATAAAAAATTTATAGACTTTCAAGAGAATATTAAATAATTGGTTTTTTGGGGGGGGGACTATCTCGAAGCACAGTCATAAAGGCAGCCTTTAACTTTTTCAATCCCAAAAGTATTTCAATTGAATATTTATGTGATATTATTTATAGCTTTATGCCTATGCTTCAAGATATTCTCAAAAAAGGCAAAAACAATTCACACACACATGCATGCACACACACACATACATGCATACACATACACACACATGCGCACACACCTGCACACAAGGGCACACAAACACATGCTCACACACATGTGCACACACGCACACCTGTGCATACACACACATGCACACTCATACACATATGCACACACACATGCACACACACACACACACACACGTATGTGTATCTCTGTATGTAAGTTTCTATATGTACATGTATATAAGTTGAAACCTGCTGGTAAATGTATGGAGGGTGTGAACCCTCTTCCTGAGAAGGGCACAAAACAGTCTTCTTTCTTTTGTGAGGCCAGTGTAGTCATGTCTGCTTCTCAAAAACTGGCCTACTCAGCCACAAGCATGGTGATGGAAGCACCACCATCTACCAATGTGACATCCAGTATGACTTCTCGTGTGCCTTGTGTCGCAGAGTGTGGGTCAGCCAGTGGACTTGCTTGGCAGTGTAGATCCCAACATTCTGATGGTTAGCTCTGGCTGGAGGATTGACTTGTGGTCGATGTGGAATGACTTGTAAATCTCTTACTTGCTTTAGGAGACATATGAAATGTTACCAGCAAGAAAGGGATGAAACTTGAGATGTTTCTGAGAGTGAAATGGGTCAAGAAAGAGGTCCTACTCGGTCATGAGTTGACTTCAACCATGTGTGTATAAACACACACACACACACACACACACACACACAAACACACAAACACACACTCAAGCAAACACACACACACATGCATGCACTTATACACACAAACACATAAATATACATAAAACACACACATACATGTACAGCTATCTATAGAGAAAATTTGTGTTAAGCATTATGATACTATTTGCTAATTTTAACAACTTTGTTCTTCTTTATAGTATCCAAAATATTAAAACAGGTTTGACAGGTGAATATAATATAATTATACCCGACAATAAGATGAAACGAACAATAATGGAACAATAGAGTACACGGCAAACATGCAATAACAGACTAACCAACACAAGCTGACATTATGAAATTTGTAGAATTAAGATAATTAATACATTTATAGAATTAATAGGACTATTACTTCTTGTTAAGTCAATATTTAACATCTACAATGATGTTGTGTTAATTTTATAATTGTTAATTTTATTTCTACCAAGGACAATAGAAGTCTGTTATCTGAAATAATAAGAACAGTGTTAGCAACTGTATAAAGAAGAATGTGACTAAATGTTACTCAACGCGTAATATGTGAATATTTGTGAATGTATTTGTGAAGGTGCATAGCCTGGTTATAAAGACATTGCACTCATGATTGCAAGATTGTGGTTTCAATTCTCAGACCAGTGATGCATTGTATCCTTGAGCAAACCATTTCATTTTATGGTGCTCCAGTTCAAACTCAGCTGTAAATGGGTAACAATGAGACAGAGTAGCATAAAGTTCAGTGGAAATATTGGTCTACTTGTTGAGCTAGAAGGGTTTCATCATTTGAAAGCTACAACAATGCGAGGAAATGCATTGTGATCAGTGGTATATAACAACACCTGATAGTCCGGTTGATACAGTAATACAGTGATATGAATGTATTCAGACTGTGTGTGGAGGTGTGTGAGTGTATTTGTCAGGGAGAGTAACACTTTGGAGCATTGTCTTAGCTAAATGGTTAAGAAATTCCTTTTATGATCATGAGATTCCAGATTAGAGCCCTCTATATTGTAGCACCTTAAGAAAAGGTTTTCTACCATATCTTAAAAGAAAATCATTAACATCTGTATTAAATCTGCAGGTTCATTAAGATTAAGCTTATCCCAGTTTCTGAGATGTATAAGCAACTGAAATTCTAAAACTCTTTCTGGATATGATGCCAGTCCATTGTAAAATTAAGCCTCAGCTATTGGTACATGTTTTTAGCTAAATGAACTGGAGCAAGATGTAATGAAGTGTCTTGCTCAAGAACACAATATACCACCTAATCCAAGAATCAGACTCAAAACCTCACTATCATGAGAGCAAACCACTAACCACTAAGTCACACACTTCCATACTCTAGAGTTAATCTAAATCCTATGAGTGAAATTAGAGACAAAAACTTCATTGAGGCCTATCAATTTCGCTGAACCCATAATTCAAAGGGTCAGTCTTGTTACTCTTAACATAAGCATATTTATAAAACATCTTACATATGACTTCTATCTACACACACACACATACACACACACACACACACACACATAAATACATGCATGCACTCCACACATACATACATCCAACGCATATATGAAATGATTACATCTAAAAGTTGTTTCTCTTTCATTCACCTTTGCTGGATGCAGCCTTAACCAGGTGTAACTGATGTCATCAGATGGTGTAAGTATCCAATGGTAACTTGGTGTTTCAACCTTCAACTGTAACACCCTCCGATAGGCAGACCAACAGCAGTGGCCAAATCACTGCCCTTCTCCTGTTATTCATCTGACTTAGCTCCTCTCTCCCATAGGTGCTTTCTGCTGCCTCTTTCATTCTACAAGGAGCTGACTTTGTCTCTCTTCTTCTTATTCCAATGGCTGTAAGAATCCTCTGTACTGACAAGGCAGGATAACCTCTACAGCTAACCATTAGTGGGAATAGCTGTCCATGCAATCCTGCAAAACTCCTATGGGACAGTAAGTTTGATTGGGATTATCTTCTTAGCTTTCTTAGACCACGAAGCTATATCTGACCTCAGGATCATCTGAACAATCTGGAGATCTACAACCTCTCTCTTAGGTCTACTATCTACTCTGAGATTAGGCCTTTATAGCCTGCTTGCTCTAGTTGTGTTAAATGGTTTTTCTCCTTCCATCATTAAACTCGACTGATGCACTTGGTTTATTCTGTGGTTAGCACTTCTTGTGTATTTCTTGCTCCACAGTGGGAACAAATGTCATAAGCAACTAGTAGTCATGGTGCCATCTGCAACTCTATTGAGTGATTGTTCTTTTACATCCAAACAAAATGTGCTCCATGGTGCCCCTTGCCATAAAGCCTTTACAGTTAGCCCTTCTTCATGCCTCCCTTGTGCAAATTAATTGGTGTACATTTGCTCACTCTATCCATCAAATCGATGTCACCTGAACAGGTGCATGGCGTACAACACACAAGGGGTTGAAATGGTTGCAGAGCGACATGAGATGAAATGTTTTTCTCAAGAACACAATGCACAATGTTCAGGAAGTGAAACCATGATCTTGCAAATCATGAATGCAACACCCTAACCACTAGGCCATGTGCCTTCATATACACACACCCACGCATGCATGCACACACAGGCGGCGAGCTGGCAGAAACGTTAGCACACCGGGTGAAATGCTTAGTGGTATTTCGTCTGCCGCTACGTTCTGAGTTCAAATTTCCGCCAAGGTCGACTTTGCCTTTCATCCTTTCGGGGTCGATTAAATAAGTACCAGTTATGCACTGGGGTCGATATAATCGACTTAATCCGTTTGTCTGTCCATGTTTGTCCCCTCTGTGTGTAGCCCCTTGTGGGCAGTAAAGAAATAACACACACACACACACATACACACACACACACACACAGCATATGATTGGCTTCCACAAAGTTGAATGATAGGTTTATGTTCATTCATTTCTTGTGCTTTGTCTTTTGTGTTTTTTTGTGGGGTGGGGTTCAGCTGAATTTGTCTGGTATTGATTTAACTTGTGTTTCAGTTGTGTGTTTACAAATGGTAGCCAGACAGTGACTAACGTCAGGATTTGCCATAGATTGAGTATAATGTTTAGCTAAGAACAATAACACTGAGATAATAAATTTAGTCTCATTTGCTCAGGTATTTCTGGTTTGCTTCTTTGTTGGTTCAGTGATGTTTATAAAGATTTTCCATGGCCGTGCGGTTAAGAAGGGACTGAACCTGAGTAGAAGAGACATTAGGCAAGTCTCCTCTACTATAGCCCCTAGCCCCAGGCCATCTAATGTCTTGTGAGTGAATTTACAGTTGAAAACTGTTTGGAAACCCATCGTGTGTGTGTGTGTGTAAATATGTATGTGTGTATGTATAAGTATATATGGGTGTACATGAATATGTATGTATATATGTGTGTGTCTCTGTGTTTGTCTCCCCACCCACCAACTATCACTTGACAACCAGTGCTGATTTGTTTGTGTCCCCAGAACTTAGGAGCTCTTAACAAAAACGTCTTATAGAATAAAAAAACGTCTTGTGTGTGTGTGTGTGTGTGTGTGTGTGTGTGTGTGTGTGTGTGTGTGTGTGTGTGTGTGTGTGTGTGTGTAAATATGTATGTGTGTATGTATAAGTATGTATGTGTGTACATGAATATGTATATATGTGTGTGTCTCTGTGTTTGTCCCCCCACCCACCAACTATCACTTGACAACCAGTGTTCGTTTGTTTGTGTCCCCAGAACTTAGGAGCTCTTAATAAAAATGTCTCATAGAATAAGCACCAGGCTTAAAAATAAAGTAAGTACTGGAGTTGATTTTTCTTTTTACTAAACCCATTAAGGCATTGCCCCAGCATAGCTGCAGTTAAATGACTGAAACGAGTGGAAGATAATACGAAAAATGAAAGATCACTGTAAAGAAGTGATGTTCGTTGTTATTCGCTTCAATGTCAGTTTGCTCTGAATGACAATCATATTCTTTGACAATTTCATGTGAGTTACAACTGCCTCACCAGATGCACCTCTGTGATAGGCAGATGTGGGCAGCATTATTTGTTGGTTGTGTGAAATTGTGTTTGGATGCTTCATTGATTTCTCTTTGTTGCCGAACTTTGTTTCTTTCTTTTTCTTTTTTGTTGTCTTTTCTAGTTTTCTTTTTTGTTGTCTTTTCTAGTTTTCTTTTTTGTTGTCTTTTCTAGTTTTCTTTTTTGTTGTCTTTTCTAGTTTTCTTTTTTGTTGTCTTTTCTAGTTTTACTATATGTTTTAATGTTTCATCTGTTTATTTGTGTAGAATATGTGCAAGGAGAATTGTGCTTCTTTGTTGGGTGGTGTTTGTGTTTCACATGTGTTGTGTTATTGAATGAATGGAGCTTTGTGGAAAGTAAAGATGAAAGATGATTATTATTGTTGTCATTAAGGTAGCGAGAAGGCAAAAGCATTTGCACATCAAACAAAATGCTTGGCAGCATTCGTTCCAGCTCTTTATGTTCTGAGTTCAAATCCCATCAAAGTTGACTTTACTTTTCCATCCTTTCAATGTAAATAAAATAAAATACCAATCAAATACTGGGTTAATGCAAACGACTTATCCTACACCTAAAATTGCTAGCCTTGTGTCAAAATTTGAAAGAATAATTATCATTGTTATTGTTACTACTACTACTACTACTACTACTACTACTACTACTACTACTTTCTGAATTCAAATTTTCCATTGGTCAACTTTATCTTTTATCCTTTCAGGTCTGATAAAACAGAGTAGTTGAAGACTGGGGTCAATATAGTTGACTTACCCTCCTTACCGCCAAATTGCTGGCTTTATGCTTAAATTAAAAACAGAATTATTATTATTATTATTATTATTGCTGTTGTTGTTGTTGTTGTTGTTGTTGTTGTTGTTATCATTATCATATTTCACTTCTCGGAACTCTCAATCTCACTTGCTCTGGTTAATTCTGTGAGAGCAGACAGCATCCTGTTGTCAAAGATCTCACAGGGTCTTTTCTCACAAATTATTATTATTGTTACTTCTGCCTTAGCAAAGGCGGAGGTATTGTTTTCAGTTGCGTTTGTTTGCTTGTTTGTCGGTGGACAAGATATCTCAAGAATTGCTGGATGGATTTAGATGAAACTTTCAGGGATGTTTGGCCTCGTGACTGGTACAAACTGATTAGATTTGGGGATTGATTCGGTATTGGACAAGGGTTCTGGATTGTTTTGCCTGTTTTTGTATTTAATTTTTGAGAGCAGTCGGGTTCATTTCCAGTATTCTTATTTGTGAGATATCAGATATTCTCATTTTAAAAATTATCTCTAGCTAATTGTTGAGAAGATGTTGGTGTTGCCTTGGCGGAGGTTTGTGTTCTCTGAGTTCTCTTGTATTCATCATCGTTATCATTGTCATCATCATCATTCTCATTGTGTTTTCAATACTGTTGTTGCTTTGTTTTGTATGAGCTGTTCCAAGTCTTTTCAGAGATGTCAATGAACAGTAAGTTGGACGTTTTACTATGGGTGTTATTTATGAGTAGCAATGATATATTGCAAGGAAAGGAGACCAAATATTGAGAATTAAGATTTCATCAAAAGTTTGTTGTAATATTTGTGGCAATATGGATGATTTTGAAAAAATTTTAAAGATTCAGATATTTTCAAGTTGACAGTGGTTTCCTTTGGACATGGGCTGTACTATGTGAACACTATTTTGTGGTTCTGATACATTTGGGTTTCCTGATATATGACCATAATATTTAAGAGTACCATTTGGTACCATCTCCAGAACTCTAAAGTTCATAGGTACATTTATTATTTTTAGATGCTACATTCCCAACACCTCTATTTCAAACGTTTTGTATTTACTCAAATTTTCAAGTATTTTCATAGAAGTGTCACAGAATGCTAGGATTAATATGTCTATGAGCACATTTTATCAATGTGATTCTTCACCACAATATCTAGTCTACTGGCTTGAATAGCACAATCAGTTTGAATTCTAAAGTCCCAGAGAATGGTGATATCTTATTTTCTACCACTTTGGTATGTTTATATTCCCACTAATTCTTCTCATTTTTGTTGTTATTATTTATGTTCTGAGTTCAAATTCTATGAAAATTGACTTTGCTATTCGTTCTTTTGGGGGTGGGGGTCGATAAAATAAGTGCCAGTTGAGCACTGGTGTCAATGTAATTGACTAGTCCCCTACCCCAAATTTCAGGCCTTAGACCTATAGTAGAAAGAGTCATCATCACTATCATCATCCTCATCACTATCATCGTTGTCGTCATCATCATCATCATCATCATCATCATCATCATCATCATTATCATCATCATTATCATTACCACCACCACCACCACCATCATTATCATAATCATTATAATCACTGTCGTTGTTGTCGTCGTCTCATCACCATTACAACATAGACTGGATGGTTATAGCAGGAATGTCTTTAATCACAGCTCTGCTTGATCAGAGCCGACCTGAAGCTAAGCAACAACAACAACAGCAGTAAATCAAGATTGCAATGCCTAGTGTTTGTAGTGATTCTAAGGGTTTTAGTCACGTGTTTATTATTGCATTGGGAGAGTGGAATGCAAGGCTGTCTCTTTATTATGAAATAATTGTGTCTTCTGTACAGTTGCAGTTTGTCATGTCTCCATCAGACGTTTTTGAGGGTTCTGATCATGTAAGCTCTGTGTGTGTGTGTGTGTGCGTGCGTGCGTGCGTGCGTGCGTGCGTGTGTGTGTGTGTGTGTGTGTGTGTGTGTGTGTGTTTAAAGGTTGTTTTGTGTTGCTTTTTGCTGTCATCCTGCCTGATAATACTTCTGCCAATACAAAACTGCCTATTTTGAAGTATTCCTATTTATATTATAGCCTCTACTTGTGGCCTTGTAAGAATCTTTTGTTGAGTTATGTTCCAGACACCAGCTTAATAAAAGTTTCTAACATGGGAACAAGGTCACATATGTTAAGGGAGAAATCCTGTCGATTATGCTTTGACCCCATCACTTGACTTGTACTTTATTTTATCAGCCAAAGCCAAAGGTAAAGCTGACTTAACTGTTATTTGATCTCAGAATGTAAAGAGCTAGTACAAGTACCACTAGTCATTTTCCTATTGCTCCAGTAATCCTGTAGCATAGATATTTCATTAACTATTTATCACTGATTATTGAAAGTAATTTAAATAGATTGATATCCACAAGCAGTATATATTATTAGAAATATGGCCACAAAACGGGTTAAAAACAGATTTTGTTTGATAGATCTAGAAGCAAACTTGGATGGACTGGTTTCAAAAGCTTTAGGTTGAATGCAGTTGACTGGTTTTCAAAAGCAAAGACATGTATCTCAATAGTAGTAGCATCTCAAAAGATCTGTAACATCCTTACTAGTCAGCCATAGCTTAGTGTCCTAGTTACAGGATACTTTTGAATTACATCTTATCAGAGTTATTTTAGGTTAGTATGATTGGGATAGTTCCTTTTCATAGCTAGTCTTCCTTTAAGAAGTTAACCTAATTCTATTTAGATAGATATAAAGAAAATGTGCCAGTGATGCATTTAAAGTGTTGTGTAGGAGGATCAACTAATGAAAAATTGGTAATTTTCTTTTAACTGATTACCTTAGTTTTAAGAAAGGAGATAGAACTCAAAGCCTTTTCAGGTTTTTCTAAACTGGTGTAGAAAAGGAAGTGCTCCAGTTTGGTTTTAGCCCTGATGGCTAAGACAAACTAAAGAACAAAAGAACTTGTGTAAGGTGAATATGGCTGATATTTGATATTAACTCTTAAAGATTAATGGCCAAAATTTTAATTAATAGCTAAGATAAGTATTAATGGCCAGAGTAAAGATTAATGGCCATGATAAAATTTTACAATCAAGATAAAGCTTAATAGCCCAAGGAAAAGATTAATGGTCAAGGGAAAGATTAATAGCCCAGGTGAAAGAGTAATAGCCAATGGAAAATATTAATGGCTGGGAGAAAAGATTAATGGCTAGGGGTAAAGATTAATGGTCAACGAAAAAGATTAATGACCAAGAGAAAAGATTAATGATAAACAATAAAGATTAATGGCCACTGAGAAGTATAATCAGAGGAGGAAGTCACACAGGTTTGCATATCTAGGAAAGAGGTACTGGGAAGTGTGTTTAATAATACATGACAGAGTGATGTAAAGAAAAGAAGGTGGAGTGCAATAAGCGGGTCTAGTTTGGAGAAGTGTGGATACCACTGAAAAATTCAGAAAAAAAAAAGAGAGAAAAGATCAGCCTAATAGCAAAGAGAGGTCACAGCTTGATAAAAGGTGATAAAATTTGACTTTAAATTTTGACACAAGGCCAGCAATTTCAGGGTAGAGGGCAAGTTAATTACATTGACCCCAGTACTCTACTGGTATTTATTTCATCAACCACCAAAGGACGAAAGGCAAAGACCACCTTGGTGGAATTTGAACTCAGAATGTAAAGACAACTGAAATGCCACTAAGCAGTTTGCTTGACATGCTAACAGTTCTGCCTGCTTGCCACATTAAAAGATTATAAAATATTGACGAGTAATTTGATATACTCTTATGCGCCTTTGTTATTCAAATACATGTCATTAGATAAAGTTGTTTCTCTTAGTAAATTTGGGTTCATTTGTGTGTGTGTGTGTGTGTGTGTGTGTGTGTGTGTGTGTGTCTGTGCCTGTGTGTGCATGTGCATTAGTGCTTGTCTGTACCATTGGACAACCAGTACTCCGACAAAAATAAAATTGACCCCAGTACTTGCTTAAAAGTAAGTACTGAGGTCAATCTTGATTGACCTAACCCCAGCATGGTCACAACCTAGTAACTGAACCAGTAAAAGAGCAGTAATGTGTTTCCTTAGAAATATGATTGTGAAAAAGATAAGCTATGCCCATTCAATCAATTTTCTAGAATCGTGTATCAACCCATCCAATATTTCCAATGTTGAGGTTGGACAGTGACTTGGTTTGCTATTTCAAAATAGTTGATTCTCTTTTACTAGTTTGTCAATGTTTATGTATAAAATTTTAATGCTTATTTTTGCTTGGGTTTCATTATTAAATACAACTTCCCCATATCGCATATATAGTGTGTATGTTTTGAAATTGGAAGCTATTTCAAATGAAAGTGATGAAGTGTTTAACTGAATGCAATCTTGAAACAGTAAATGCCACAACTAAAGCCAGACAAGTTTTCTGTGGGATGCATCAACACACTTGCTAATGAGATGTGAAGGAATTGGCCTGCTTTTGAAGCTGCCCTGCATTTCCTTGCTTTCCGTTTCCTCAGACATATATATGTCTGAGACTCATTGCAATGCTTTGACCTATTTTGAAGATCTACCAATAAGTCTACAGGATGATGGTGGTCGTAATAGAAGTAGTAGCAGCAGCAGCTGTGACAGCAATAGCAGTTGCAGCAGCAGTAGTGGTGGTAGTGGTCATAATAATAGTAGTAGCAGTGGCTGGCAGCAGTAGCAGCAGCAGCAGCAGCAGTAGTAGTAGTAGTAGTAGTAGTAGTGGTGGCAGCAGCAGTGGTGGGGGCAAGACACACTTGATACTATTTACATAGAAATGCAATTAAGTTCCTGACAATTCTCTGTAAAATTTATTTATTTATACATTCAGCTTTCAACAGTCTGCCCCTCTTTGCTATTTTCTTCTCCATCCTTTTCTCTTCCTCCTTATTTCTCCCTAACCCTCTCTCTGACTCTCTCTCTTTTTATATAGAGCTTGTGTGTGTGTGTGTGTGTGTGTTATTTCTTTACTACCCACAAGGGGCTACACACAGAGGTGACAAACAAGGACAGACAAACGGATTAAGTCGATAATACCGACCCCAGTGTGTAACTGGTACTTATTTAATCGACCCCGAAAGGATGAAAGGCAAAGTCGACCTCGGCGGAATTTGAACTCAGAACGTAGCGGCAGATGAAATACCGTTAAGCATTTCGCCCGGCGTGCTAACGTTTCTGCCAGCTCGCCGCCTGTGT
>NC_068985.1:121974925-121976493 GCF_001194135.2 Octopus bimaculoides
TATATATATATATATATATATATATTTGGTAGGGTTGGTGAAAGGAAGGGCATCTAGCCAGCAAATTCGTATCAACCCCAGAAGGGTGAAAGGCAAAATCGATGTCAGCAGAATTTGAACTCAAAACATAAGATGGATGAAATGACACAAAGCATTCTGCCCAGTATGCTGATGCTGTTGCTAGCTCATTTCTTCAAGTCGACAAAACAGAATGCCAATATAGAACAAGGACTGTACCAAAGTTGTCCAAGGTGCATGCAGAATGATGAAACAATTCTGCATGCACTTGTTCAGTGTCAGGAATTGCTGACTTGTGGAGTTATGTTGAACAGCTGTTGTCATGTGCGGGATGGATCCATCTGTTGTCCGAGTCCATAGTGATGATTGTGCCACCATCCTCCTTTAAACAGACAGGAATGGCAGTTTTCCTTTGTGGTAAAAGGAGATGATTTATCTGATCATATCCTTTTTCCAAATCATTAACTATTTTAACTTCTCATAAAATTAAACTGAGTGGTATCATGGCTAATACAAATAGTAATGGAGATAAGCTTTCACCTTGAAATATACAACATCTGACATTCACTTTTCCAAGTCTCTGTTTCCCTCCAATCAATTCAGTATTCAAATTTTTCACTTTCATTTGCCATTTTCTCCATATTTTCTGTCACTCCAGACATGCTCATTGTTTTACTTATCCAACTCTGTGGTAACATGTTAGATGGTTTTCCGTAATCCAACCATGCTACCTTCAATCCCATCAGTCTGCGTCTACAATTTCTAATTATCATTTTATCAACTAATTAGTGGTCTTTTGTTGAACTATTTTGCTTCCTGCTCTACTGGGAGGAGATTGTTACTTTCCAGATGATTATATAACTTTTCATCGAGACACTGGTCATAAGCTTCCACATAAATAAACTGGTTATAGATGGAAAATTTGATACCAATTTACTTTTCAAGTGTCCTTGAGACAGCAATGTTCATCCACTTGTCATCCAGGTAAGGGCGTGGCACTGCTGCAGGCATTCTTCCAAGTGTGCAAGGATCCTTTCATGCAACTTTGTACTCATAACCTTGTACTCCATCTGAACCAGGTACTTTCCAGTTTGCTATGATTAGCTGATTTGATTCACTAATGTTCTCTCAAAATGTCACTTACTTTGCCTGTGGCTCTCCTTACTTTCCCTCTGTCCATATACCTTACATTTGGTGGCACTTCATTGTTCACACTAAATATTATTATTATTATTATTATTATTCAGTAGTTTTATTTTTATAACGTGCTTTCACTTCACTACCGAGCGCAGCTCTGTGCGCCTTGGGTATGTGCTGTGGTTTGCTGTGGTGCTCTTATGTTTACTGCATTGAAAGTGTTTTGCGGAGGATGTGTGCAGTACCCAGTAGTGCAATTTTCTGTATGTTATATATATTTGTAAGTCCTGCTATTTTTGTTATGTATTTGTCTGAATATTTTTTTATTATACCTAAGGCACCTACTATGATAGGAATTGTTTCTGTTTTTAGATTCCACATTCGAGTTATCTCTATTTCCAGGTCTTTGTATT
>NC_068985.1:121977054-121985045 GCF_001194135.2 Octopus bimaculoides
CCATTGCTGGGATTTTTCTCTGTCTATTTCTTTCGCATTTAGTTTAGCCCAGTATTTACCATGTAGGGGCTTTTCTTGCCATCGTTTTATCATGGTCCGTTGCTACCATTTCCCCCATTTCCCCCACTCCACATTAACAACCCACCAGCAATCATCACAATCTATTCTTTGTTCTATATTGATGAAGCTATTCTATCTTCTTTTTTCGCTGAAGGATAAATTTTATTATTATTATTATTATTATTATTATTATTATTATTATTGTTATTATTATTATTATTATTATTATTATTCGACATTTGATAATTTTAAGCAGGTTTCTATTACCTCACCTGCTACATCCCCATGTTGACGGGGTGTGTGCAGCATTGTGTGTTCTTTTTTGTCATTGGGGAGTGCAATCTCTTCCTGATATTATATTGCATCAGTTTGTTTTGTTATGGTGTTTGGTTGCAGTTTTTTGTTGTATTAGTGTTTGCATTGTGTTTTGTGTGTGTAATGTAAGTTGTGCTCTTTTGGGTATCTGGCTTGTAATCTTCTGTTGGGTATCTGGCCTGTAAGTACTATTGTTGTTATTAACCTTCTATTATTATTACAGTTAGATTTTGTTTTAACCAAACTCATAATTTATTCAAGCCCTCCTGTAGTGTTTGAATAGCAGGGTGTGGCTATTGCAGTTCATGCTGTGCTTGAAATGTTGGGGTTATTAAGAACTCGGTCAACACCTACCTACCATTTCCCCCATTTCCCCCACTCCACATTAACAACCCACCAGCAATCATCACAATCTATTCTTTGTTCTATATTGATGAAGCTATTCTATCTTCTTTTTTCGCTGAAAGATAAATTTTATTTGTAATATCAATATAGCTTATTAGACTTGCACATTTCTAATAATGCTAGAACCCTAGGCCTTCTGTAAAAGACCATATGTAATATGAATCGCAATTTTTAGGCCTAAATTGTCTTAAAACCTTTATTATTATTATAACATGCAAAGTTGCATAACTGCTGCAGGAGTAAATAATTTATTATAATTCAATATATTCAGCTGTCTGCTCTCTGTGTGCATATCTCTCTCTTTCTCTCTTACACTCTTCTCTCACTCACTCACTCTCTCTTTTCTCTTCCCCTCTCCCTCTCTTTCTCTCTCTATATATAAGTTTCAACATTTGAGCAAAAACAAAGCAACAAACAGAAAATTCACACACAGGACAAGACATTGCTAATTCCTCAAATCTTATCATCCAAAAGATCCTTACTATTTCATGCCTTCAACGATGATATTGTTCATTTTTGGTGGCATCAGTCGTAAGAATCTGTTGGGAATAGTGAATGAACAGGGGACAGTGACCAAAACAAACATGACAAAATACACACACACACATGTGTGTATGTGTGGGTAGGTGTATGCATGTGTGTGTGTGTTTGTATGTGAGAGAGAAGAAGGGAGACTATTTATCTTGTGTATCCTGATTTTAGAATAGTTATGTAGCATCCCTGAATGTTGTAAGAAGCAACCAAAAGAGTTGACAAAAAGGATATAAAACATTGCCACCAAAAACTCATCCCCCCATGCCAACATAAAAAAGTGGACATAAAATGATGATGATGATGATGATGTGTGAGTGTGTGTGTGTAAGTGAGTGTGAGTATGTGTGTTTGTGTGTATATGTATGTCTGTGTTTATGTTTACCACAGTCTAGAAACTGATGTTTATCAATTGTATCATATTATGTCTCATAACTTAGTGATTCAACAAATAGGGTTTAATGAAATAAGTACTAACTCAAAAATAAGTATTAGGGACATTGTGACTGGCTAAAACCTTCGATTATGATGCCCCAGCATGGCCACAGTCCAGTAACTAAAACCAATAAAAGATTCTACATCAGAAATTGGTAAATACAAAAAGTTCACAAAATAGTGTAAATTACTTTGCTATAAGAAAGTGGAGAAATTTGATGTTTTAATTCTTCCAAATAAATTCCTTTCTCTGTCACAGCAAATTAAGTCTATATTAGCCCTTATTTCATTTTAGCATGGAATTTTAAAATGACACCTAACGTTTTTGTGATGCCCTTTTCCTTTAAAATAAATGAATAGTCATTGAATTTCTGTGTTTTGAATGTCAGAGATTCAGAATCTGCAAAAGTTATTTTGCTTTCATTAAAACAATTTTTTTAAAAATTAGAATATGATTAGGGTTACAAGATTTATAGTAATCACACCCAACTATTCAAGTACTGTTGGAGGGCTTGAACAACAAATTGAGTTCAGTACTTCATTACTATTTTTTTTTTTTACATAGATATATTTTGTTTGCTTTTAAAAGCATTTTTGTTTATTTTCTCAAAAATATAAACAAAATATTATTATCAACTTAAAAAGCAAATGAAATATATTTATAAGCAAAAATATATATGCTGCAATTATAAGAATTGTAATCCTAATCAGCTTCTGATATTCACATCAGTAGGACAGCTGACCTCAAAGACAGTACATACTTTTTCTTGTCTGTTCCAAACAACAATAACCAGCCTGTTATGTTTACATTTGACAGATATTTTGATGAGAATATTCCTCCAGAATTCTTTGCATTGGCGTTTGTGTATGTATTTAGTGCCAAGGTAGTTCTCTATATTTATTCCAGGACAGTCTTTCTCTCAAATGATATTGTATATTGTTTTTGTGACAAGGTGGTGTTGCATGGTGAGATACGACCTTGATGGCATTTTTGGGCAGCTGCTAATCGCATGTGTGATGTCTTCCAAAGAAATATGACATGATCTACATTTTAGGTTATATCTTGGAGCTCTTTTGTTTATTAGGTATTTTGTAGCAATCCCCTGTTCTTGGATTGCAAGTGCATAACTCTCAGAGTGTTATGTGATGTAGTGGTCCTAAGTCCAAGAGTGGCTTTGCTTCATATCTATATTACTGTTTTCATCAAGTCTTCAGCAAACATACCCATGCATGGAATTTTTTTTTGTTTTTATTTTTGTCTTTTGGTTTTTTGCATATTGAGTGTTTCACCTCGAAGTCTTTGAGATATGTTTTTCTGGTTGTTTTGGAGTTGTAAGGGAGATTATCAGGAAGAGAAGTGCTTCTTGAGCAGTTCACTGCCAAAATGTAGGATATCGTTCTCTTCACTGTTCAGCACTAAGTTAATGTATTTATTTTTGCTGTTGTTGTTTAGCAAGTGCTGTTTGAGAGGGATATGACAACCAAAGGCTGTCTGCACTGATCTCAAGCTTCTACTTCTTTTATCTCTATGTATGTATGTATGTGGCACCAGACATCTTGCTCCAACTTGTCTCTGGATAATGTCAATAAAGTGGGGAGGGTCTATGAGGTGTTGTGCAAGCCTTATTGGACCTAAAACTCAGCACAAGCATTGCTGACCTCTGCTCGACATGTGCGTATTCTTTTTTTTTCCTATATATATTTATCTTGCAAAATATAAGTTAGTCCTAGAGCGCACAATGTTCCTGAAGGTCGGCAATGGTCTTCCTCGGTCACGAGTGGACGGCCATCATCATGTATGTATGTATGTATGTACGTATGTATGTATGTATGTATGTATGTATGTATGTATGCATGCATGAATGTATGCATGCATGAATGTATGTATGCACATGTGTGGGAGTGCATGGGTGTGATAGTGCATGAGTATGTGACCCCGCTTGTCTTGATATCACATAGTGGTTGCAAAGAAGGCATCATTCATTTCCAATCTTTCATGAATAACTTGCCTGGCCATGGGTAAATATTACTTTACTTGGAAACTGGTGATGACAATCAGGATATCCAGCCATAGAAAACCTGCTCCAATGACTTCCATGTAACCCATGCAATCATGGAAAATGCATGTTGAAATGATGTTGATGATGATGATTCATCGATGTTGATGATGATCGTGATTCACTGTATCACAAAATTATCATAATTCATTACAGTATCTTATACAAACATCAGTGCTAGAGAACTTGCTTCATTGCTTATTGTTCACAACCTCACAACTTCATGTTTAATTCAAATTCTGACCCTCATATATGCAGGTATTTCTGCTATGCTCAATATATTAGTATGTCAAGCAACAATCTTCAGTATTTCAATACCACACCCACAGAAAATTCTAGAACTTAGAAGAAAATAGACCTCTTGTCAAAAAAAATTCTTCTCTTGGTGAACAAAAAAGTGGTCTAACTACATAACAGAAGATAGCTTTCTTAAGAGCCAATGTGGGGAACATGTACATGATTGCTCACATTACTAGAAATAGTAACCAAATCTTCCCTAAATTACACTCAGCTGTCTTAAAAAGGAAAGACACATTAGATCAGTGTTTTCCAGCATACCCTTGGTGATAGGTTGACTCAGCTAACACCTCTCCTTAAATGTTTTGTAATGATATTTAAAACAGATGAAGTTAAATTTGAATTCCTAGCACCCTTTGAAATTAATTTAAACCCCGCCTCCCAACCCCAGGGGTATTAGCACCTTGAGATGGGAAACACTGCATTTGATGATGCAGGCATGGGTATACATTATCTAAAAATGTGAGGTGTTCATAAGAGAAATGCTTATGGCCATAGATCTGCCACCTCTGAGTCTAATCAACAAAAACAACAACAACAACAGCAGCAGCAGCAACAGCAGCAGCAAGCTCTCTTAAAAACACAAGACTGAAATTTACTTCTTTTCTTTATTTTCTATGCACATTTTGTCCATGTTCTCATGAAGATGATAAATTTTTGGAGCATGAGCTTTCTAGTAACCATTCAAATGAATAGGAATGGAACCCATTTCCCTCAGTCAAGCAGGTGTGAGAAAATGTTATTAGCTTTACTTAGAAACACAACACAATGGCTCTGATGATCAATAGACCAAAACTTGAATCTCAGAACCACTGTCTCTCTCAGATCACATCTCTTGAAAAATAGAAAGGGAAGCAAACTTTGTATGAAAATGAGATTGAAGTTTAGTAAAGTGAAATTCAGGAATTCTAGAGATGAAAAATATTATTTTTTGCCTTCCATAACATGACAAACGATTTTAAATGTTGGACTATGGCATTCAAAAACGCACAAAAAGAGCATAATGTGACTGAAAATACCTTAAATTTTTTTTTATTAATATGTACTAAAAATTCCTGATCAGACATTCTTTTGACGTTGATGAAAAGTTAGGACATTTATAACATTTTTTTACATGTAGAACATTTGTAAATAGAGGAAATACTGGCTATATGACATGTCTAATTCCTGAACACCATCACTACCACTATCACCACCACCACCACACAATCAGACTGTTATTCATTCGAATGGTTTTTATATATTACCAATATACTGCATGGTCATTTGGAAGAATATTTGTCTTATTTGTCGGAAGCAACAACTTGAGTGTGTAAGATTGTCAAAAGAAGGAAAAACATGAAAACGAAATAACAGCTAACAGGAAACAAAACTCTACAGTTCCTAATAAGTTAGCTTTGACATATTTAATGCTTGAACCATTAAGAAACTAACAAGAAATAGTTATGTGATGAGATGATGAGATTAGAAGAAAATACAAAAAAAAATTTTAGTCAATGACTAATATTATGAAACTATTAATCATATTTTCTTTTTTCTAGTAAGTGCAACAGACATTTTCATATATATATATATATATATATATATATATATATATACTATAGTTCAGTCTGTTTTCAAGAGGCCAGCTTTGAGAGTTGCATTTCCTCGTGTTTGGTAAAAATGTGTTTATTATGGTAGTTTTGACCTTAGGGTCCCTCATAGCATGAGACATTCATGTATAGTAATGCCCTTATATAAATATAAAAAAATATGTGTATATATATATATATATATATATATACTAGCTGGTGTACCCAGTAATTCCCGGGGGTAAAGATGATCTATTGAAATGCCTTGTTACTCTGATATAAGAAAACAATTTTGTTATAACTGCCACAAAAGGTGTATTTTCCGTTGTGAAAAAGTTCAAAAACTGTCAGCTGGAGGAGGAAGAGATTGTTGGAGGTTGGTGAGAAAGATTGTCGGAGGTTTGTGAGAGAGGTTATATAAATATATGAATAGAGTGTTTGAAGAAAGTGCAATAATAACATTCACACTCACTGATGGCCACTCTCAGTAACTGCCTTTAGCTTACGGAGTTCTTGTTTTTATAATTATCGAAAAGCAGCCAGAAGGATAGACATATTGTTGAGAACAAATGCTTTCGTTAGAGGTCTGTTATCTCTAATCCAGCCCCTGGTGGCCTAGAAGAGGTTAGAAGGGTCAAGTGGCAAACACATTATTTAGCTTAGCGAAGGCATCTGGGAAATGTATGACTGCTGTCATTCACAGAAAACTATTGTTTTACCATGAGAAAAGCGCTGTTGAAGTGTTAAGTGCAATTTGGCAATCGAGGATCGATTCCACACTACGCCTGCATAAAGCCACTTCTTTGTGGAATAAAAAATTTATCTACTGTCATGGAAAAAGTGTAACTGTAAAAATGCAGAATTATCGGAGTAATGGGCATTCAAAAAAGTAAGTATGTATAGAAATGTATGAATGAAGTCTTTAAGGTTTAAGATTCAAATTAAGGAAGTGCAATAATGATGTTTAGCAGTTCAAAACTGTGAGTAGTGAAATGTGGAATTAGTTTGGCTGATCGTGAGAATCAAATATTGATTGCTTCGCTAAAAAACTGCAGGTGGTATGGGTTATTTCCCTTGGGTTGTTTAAATAAAATATTAGTAATATGTAGTAGATAGAAGGATCCATTGGAATAGCCCTATTATCAATTTTTTTCAACAATCTAAGTGTATCACGAGGTTTCCAGACATGAGTTCTATTCATGTGTCAAATAAAGTAATATTATCTGCAAAAATTAGAAATTGGGCACAAAAAAAATCAATATTCAAAGTAATCGAACATAAACAATGAAATGGATTATTTCTCTTGAGTGTTTAGAAAAATATTGTGCAGATGCTATGGGTTATTTCCCTTGGGTGTTAAAAAAAATAGTTACATGAGGTAAATATAAAGATCCCTTCCAGGGGCTGTATTATCGATTTTTTCAACAATCTAAGTCTGTCACAAGGTTTCCAGACATGAGTTCTACTCACGTGTCAAGTTTCATCAAAATCATTAAAGCGATGTAGGAGGAGTTAGTTAACAACACCACAAACAAACACACACTGATTTTCCACATATGTAGTAGACTAGCTGGTGTACTCGATAATTCCCGGGGATAAAGATGTTCTATTGAAATGCCTTGATATACATATTGAGAACAAATGATTTTGTTGGAGGTCTGTTATCTCTATTCCAGCCACTGGTGGCCTAGAAGAGGTTAGAAGGTCAAGTGGGAAAGACATTATTTTGCTTAGCATCTGGGTAATGTATTATTGCTGTCATTCACAGAAAAACTATTTTTTACCATGAAAAAAGCGCTGTTGAAGTGTTAAATGAAATTTGTCAATCAAGGATCGAATTCATGCTATGCCTGCATGAAGTCACTATACATACATTGTGGAATAAAAAATTTATCTACTGTCATGGAAAAATGCAGAATTGTCAGAGTAATGGCCATTCAAAAAAGTATGTATGTATGACGCATGCGTACGAACAACCATGCTACATGGCAGTGAAACATGGGCTGTAACTGCTGAGGACATACGTAAGCTCGCAAGGAATGAAGCCAGTATGCTCCGTTGGATGTGTAATGTCAATGTGAATACCCGTCAGAGTGTAAGTATCTTGAGAGAAAAGCTGAACATTAGAAGCATCAGTTGTGGCGTGCAAGAGAGACGATTGCGCTGGTATGGACATGTGGTGAGAATGGAGGAGGATAGCTGCGTGAAAAAGTGCCACACCCTAACAGTTGAGGGAACCCGTGGAAGAGGTAGGCCCAGGAAGACCTGGGCTGAGGTGGTGAGGCAAGACCTTCGTACATTGGGCCTCACCGAGGCGATG
>NC_068985.1:121985424-121996207 GCF_001194135.2 Octopus bimaculoides
TCACCAGTCCTCAGTCAAATCGTCCAACCCATGCTAGCATGGAAAGCGGACGTTAAACGATGATGATGATGATGATGATGATGAAGAAATGTATGTATGAAGTCTTTAAGGTTTAAGATTCAAATCAAGAAAGTGCAATAATAATGTTTAGCAGTTCAAAACTGTGAGTAGTGAAATGCAGAATTAGGTCGGCTGATCGTGAGAATCAAATATTGATCGCTTCGCTAAAAACTAACAACTGTAAATGCAGGTGCTATGGGTTATTTCCCTTGAGTGTTTAAAAAATATTGTGCAGGTGCTACGAGGTATTTCACTTGGGTGTTTAAAAAAATTAGTTATATGAGGTAGATACAAAGATCCCTTCTAGGGGCCGTATTATCAATTTTTTCAACAATCTAAGTATGTCTTGAGGTTTCCAGACATGAGTTCTACTCATGTGTCAAGTTTCATCAAAATCACTAAAATGATGTAGGAGGAGTTAGCTAACAATGCCACAAACAAACACACACCGATTTTCCACATATGTAATAGATATATACATACATATATATATATATATATATATATATATATATAGGAGCACTGCCTTTAGTCAAACAAACCGACTCCAGGACTTATCCTTTGTGTGCTTAGTACTTATTCTATCAGTCTCCTTTGCTGAACCGCTAGATCACAGGGACGTAAATACACCAACATTGGTTGTCAAGCAATGCTGAGGGGGACAAACACAGAGATACACACAAATGTATACATAGGCACACATGCACTGGCACGCATGCACACACACATATATACGACGGGCTTCTTTCAGTTTCCGTCCACCAAATCTACTCACAAGGTTTTGGTCAGCCCAAGGCTATAGTACCATGTGGTTGGGGAGCAAGGTGTGTGTGTGTGTGTATTTATGTATGTATCTTCAAATATATCTTGCCTTGGTTTCTCAACTGATAGAATTGTAAAAATGTCATCATGACATTTGTAGACACCTGGCAGAGCCCATCCCTCAATTTCTTCCAGAATGCAACAGACAAACAAACAGGAAAAAGGGATGAGAGAAAGAAAGAGAAAAATTGACCTCAGTATCACTGTGGCACTTTGTTTATCATGTCCCAAAAAGGCAAAGTCTACCTTGGTAGTATATGAAGTTAGAGAGCCAGAACAAATAACCATAAGACAATCTACCCAAAGTTCTAATGATTTAGCTACTTCACCACCTTAATCTTCATATATATCTTATTCTGATCCCATCACTGAAGCATAACCTTCACTGTACTTGTGAAAGTTAAAAAGTAATTAATAAATGAATAACATCGTTCATCATGCTAAACTCTGTGGAAAAATCATACATGATTTTCCAATTGCAAATATCTTATTTAAAGACATCTAAATCTTTAAACTCCTGAACTAGATGCCATAAAGCACAAACCAGTCACAATATTGACTTTGTTGGCAAATGCCTAGTTCTCACATTTTTTTTACAAGTTACTGAAATCGAGATACTAGGCTTTTTTGTTTCTGAAAGCATATCTCCAAACCAGTTTGAGCACCTAATTTATTTCAGTAGTTTACAGCCTGCTTATTTTATGGAACTGCAAAAACTTTGTATGAAAATTATGTCAGCTACTCCAAATACTTATATATTCTTGTATTTCAAACATATGTTTGATAATGTTTCTTACGTAATTTTTAACAAATCATATTTCATACCATACTGTTATAGAGTCAATTAACAAGGCAGCAAATTCTTGCATTATCCTTGACTCAGTTCTGAATATAAGTACTCACATGATACCATGCAGTCATAGTTAACACAGTGGTATATCAGGTTAACATAGTAGTATATTAGGTTAACACAGTGGTATAATCTGGATAAGCTAAAAGTTGTATTAAAGTAAATTCAAAACTTAATTTTATCAAATTGTAAGTTTAAATGTAAGTAAACACTGATTACAAACATATTCTGATTACAAGCATATTGAAATAAATAGAAAAAGAATTAAAAATCCTTGAGAATAATGCCTTAAACAAACATGTCAATGATATATGCATATATCATGCATCAAGGACATGTCATTTGGGTGAGGAAGATAGGCAGTACCTTTCCAAACTAAAACTATAAATATTAATTATAGAATATAAGAAGTAAATGATTACAAATCATTATAAAAATGCTAGTTTAGAGTATGAAATTCAATATATAATTCAATAAATAGCTATTATTTCACTTGACAAACACAATTTCTCTGTACTCTACAACCACAACATATATATATATATATATATCGCAAAATATATTTGGCAACTAAATGTGGCGGTCCTATAGAGGACGGTGTTACTGTTATTTTTAGCCCCAGGAAGACATCTCCTCCAGTTGACCAATGACACACAGTCTGTATCTGATTAGTATTTGCGAGGGAGGTCATTGCTCAGATCTCTAGCCTAGAGATGGGAACGATGACCTCCCTCGCAAATACTAATCGGATACAGACTGTGTATTGTTGGCCAACTGGAGGAGATGTCTTCCTGGGGCTAAAAATAACAGTAACACTGTCCTCTGTAGGACCACCACATTTAGTTGGCAAATATATTTTACGATTCCATACTGTTACTGTTTATCTCATGTTCAGAGATTTAGTATAACTTATCTTTCTCTTTATATATATATTCTTTTATTATTTTATTCTTTTACTTGTTTCAGTCATTTGACTGTGGTCATGCTGGAGCACCAGTTTTAGTCGAACAAATTGACCCCAGGACTTATTCTTTGTAAGCCTAGTACTTATTCTATCAGTCACTTTTGCCAAACTGCTATGTTACGGGTATGTAAACACACCGACATCGATTGTCAAGTGATGGTGGAGGGACAAACACAGACACACAAATACATACATACATACATACATACATATATATGACAGGCTTCTTTCAGTTTCCATCTACCAAATCCCCTCACAAAGCTTTGGTTGGCCCGAGGCTACAGCAGAAGACACTTGCCCAAGGTGCCATGCAGTTGGACTGAACCTGGAACCATGTGGTTTGGAACCAAGCTTCTTACCATACAGCCACTCTTGCACCTGGCTTTGGTCAGCACACTAGCCAAATTCCTTACATCCTCACCAGAAAAAGGGAAAGCTGGCTGCTTATATATGCCAAAACCTTATTGCTCAGGAACAATAAATACTGAAAATGTGAAGAGAACAACTTCTGCCACACCTCAGGGAGAAAAACTAGAAGTAGCTGATACCTTCCGTTACCTAGGTGACCAAGTCAGTAGCAGGGGTGGGTGCACTGAAAGTGTAGCTGCTACAATAAGAATAGCCTGGGCAAAGTTCAGAGAGCTCTTACCTCTGCTGGTGACAAAGGGCCTCTCGCTCAGAGTAAAAGGTACTGTATGACGCATGTGTATGAACAGCCATGCTTCATGGCAGTGAAACATGGGCCATGACTGCTGAGGACATGCACAAGCTTGCAAGGAATGAAGCCAGTATGCTTTGCTGGATGTGTAACATCAGTGTGCATACTCGACAGAGTGTAAGTACCTTGAGAGAAAAGTTGGACCTAAGAAGCATCAGATGTGGTGTGCAAGAGAGACGACTGCACTAGTATGGTCATGTGGTACAAATGGATGAGGATAGCTGTGTGAAAAAGTGCCACACTCTAGCAGTTGAGGGAAACTGTGGAAGGGGTAGACCGAGGAAGACCTGGGATGAGGTGGTGAAGCACGACCTTCGAACATTAGGCCTCACCGAGGCAATGACTAATGACCGAGACTTTTGGAAATATGCTGGGCTTGAGAAGACCCAGAAAGCCAAGTGAGACCATAACCCGTGGCCTATGCCACGGGTGTAACCAGCCCACTTATGTGTACCTTTCCTTCATTGGACACTAAACTCTGCTTGCGAAGACCTGTTGAGGCAAGTGAAATCAAAATCGAAATCAAATTTGATGACTGGCATCCGTGCTAGTGGAGTGCTAAGAGCACCATCTGAGCGTGATTGTTGCCAGAGCAGCTGACTGGCCTGCGTGCCAGTGGCACATAAATAGCACCATTTGAGTGTGTTCATTATCAGCGTTGCCTTACTGGCACTTGTGCCAGTGGCATATGAAAAAATATTCAAGCGAGGTCGTTGCCAGTGCTGCTGGACTGGCTCCTGTGCAGGTGGCACGTAAAAAACACCATTTGTGCGTAGCCGTTGCCAGTACCACCTGACTGGCCCTCATGCCGGTGGCACGTAAAAGCACCCACTACAGTCTCGGAGTGGTTGGCGATAGGAAGGGCATCCAGCTGTAGAAACTCTGCCAGATCAGACTGGAGCCTGGTGCAGCCATCTGGTTTGCCAATCCTCAGTCAAATCGTCCAACCCATGCCAACATGGAAAGCGGACGTTAAATGATGATGATGATATATATACGATGGGCTTCTTTCAGTTTCTGTCTACCAAATCCACTTACAATGCTTTGGTTGGCCCATGGCTATAGTAGAAGACAATTGCCCAAGGTGCCACACAGTGGGATTGAACCCGGAACCATGTGGTTGGTAAGCAAGCTACTTACCACACAGCATCTCCTGTGCCTATATATATCATCACCACCACCATCATCGTCATTGTCATCATCATCATCATCATCATCGCTAAACCCCATTGATAGTCAATAATGTCCTCAGCTGCTGTGGTCCAGCTGCAGGGAACAATGATTACTTCTCATATCATATCTAGTCACATCTTTGAAGCTCAGTCATCCTGTATTCTCATTTTTCATACTACTAAACCACAGTATTTTGTCATGGCAACAAAGATTCCTACCACATTTGTCTCTTAGCTGTCCTTGGTGGTGAACTAGTGGCATAATTAGAATGTTGGATAGAATGCCTTGCAGTATTTATTTTGAACCCCTGCTCTCTGAGTTCAAATCCCACCAAGTCAACATTGCCTTTCATTTTTCTCAAGGTTAATAAATTAAAAAAATGTACCAGTCCAAGAAAGAGTGGATTGGTGGAATTATTAGAGTGTTGGACACAAGATGTCTTGCAATATCTGTTCCAGCTCTGCATTCTGAGTTCAAATCACTCGCTCTCACCAACAAATGATAACATTTTCGTCAGGAGTTGCAGCAAGCAGATAATATCAAACTTGATAAACCAATGGAAATATAGTTCCCTTTCTTCAAGTGGAAGATAAAATGCCATCACCATCAGCACCATTACTACCACCACCATCAGCTGCCCACTAAAGCAAAAAACTTCAATTTCTATGGTATTTGTTTTAACCTACAAGGAGGTTTCTTACTAATAAGTTTTTTTTTACCACTTTGTACCATTTCTGAGAACAACCAATGGCATGTTAACCTGAAAGGAAGGCTCTAAGTGGTACAAATATCAGCCAAATCTCCTTCGTATCTCATTGTATCATTTTAAGTGAAGGAAAGATGCATTAGATAATATAATATTAGATACTCCTAAAAAAAGAGAATGGTTACAGTTATAATATCTTTGATCACAAATCTTCCGGATCATTGTTGGCCTGGAGGCTAAATAATAACGGCACCAACAATAATAATAAATGTGACAAGAAAGTAGAATCAAATGGTCAGGTTGCTGTAGTCATCTCATTTATTAACTATAGCACACATGCTGAATGTTAAAAGTTAAACTCTGTATGTTTAAATGACATCAGGCTATATTTACAAAATAGTGCAGAAAAAAAACAGCAATGGATAGAAATATAGTTGCAGTGCATTCCTGTGCATTAACAGCTTACCCTGAATACATACATGCACGTGCACTCTTGCACACACACACACCACGTGCACAACAACATACCCCTAGGCTAATTATCTAATACTGTTGAGCTTTCTTTTAACTCTCTCCTTGCTGTCATATTGCACTTCAAGTGTGTTTCCTTCTCTTTGCTTTCATCTCGAATTGGTTTCAACTTGATTCAGCAGACCATGCTACATACACTCTAGCAGCACAACTTCAACGACCACCTTCTCTCACATCTTTATTCTTACTCCAACGCACAAGCTGCATCATTTCCTTAATATTCCCATCAATTGTTTGTTAGAAGGATGGTGGTGGTGATGGTGGGGGTGGGAGTGGGTGGAAGATAAGAAGAAATCGGGAAAAAGAAAACAAAATATCTGCTCAAAATTACCTTGTTCAAACACTGGTTCAGATTAATTAATCATACCATTATTATTATTATTATTATTTTTAATTTGTTTCATCTCCCACCTCACAAAAGCCCTAATGTTGTTGCTTTTTCTTGGTGTAGTTTTAATTGTTATTGCAATAATCATTGATTTCTAACTTTTACACACACACACACACACACACACACACACACACACACACACACACACACACACACACACACACACACACACACACACACACACACACACGTAATAGATTTATCATGATGGAAATGTACTTAATTGAATTGATCCACGTATATGGTTGGTATCCATCCATATTTTTTGCTTAATTTAAAGGGTTGGTCTGGTGGAAAGTGCTATGTCCTTCAAAGTCTCCTAGACTGATGAGACTGACGCTGTTGATAATGTTCCTCTTGAACAGCTGCAGAGAAAAAAAACAATATGGACATATAGAGAAATCCTGAGAATTAAGATTAAGGAAATGAAAGGATTGACCAAAGCCGTATGTGGTTTAGTTGTGGGGTCACATTATAGGTGAAGAAAGAAGGAAACATATGAGTCAAGAAGGTTTGAGTAAAAGTGACAGAAGTAGAAAAGGCAAAGTAAGTAGACCCACATTTATGACCAGAGGCTGGTGTTGGTGAGTGACTTAATGCTAATAAGTTGAGTAACCCTTTTTTTCTAATGCATTCTAGGATGTTAGATGTCAGTTTGCATAGCAGCACTGTTGCAGATGTGGAAGTAGTACTATATTGTGAGTCTTAGCTGACTTTTGTGTTTTCTAACCATGAAGGACAAACTTAAAGAGAGAGAGGGGGGAGGAGAGAGAGAGGGGGGGAGAGAGAGAGAGTGGGGAGAGAGAGAGGAAAGAGAGAGATATACAGACACAGCAACAGAAATAGAGACAGAGGATAAATCTATCCAGTACTTGACTGGGACTTTATTTATCAACCCCCAAGGAGATGAAAGGCATCGTGGACCTTCATAGGATTTAACTGAAAGCCTGGAACAGATACAGCAAAGCATTGAGGATGTGAGATTACCAGGAGAGAGCATCAATGGTCTAACACATCCCCGAGAGATAAAATGCAAAGCAGAACATTGGTATGATTTGAAAAGGCTAAGTAGAGGATATTCTGGCAAGACATAAAATTGCATCCTTTGGTGAGGTTCCAGCTCAAGAATTCAGGAGTTTTAAGAGTATCAAGTTACTCCTTAGTTAATACTACTCTCTGGTTTGCTCTATCCTGGGATGATAGTAAAAAAATCCATCTCAACAAATTCCATCCCAGCCATGCAAGCATGGAGAAGTGGATATTAAACTGTGATACTGATCATGACAATGATTACGATGATGATGATGATAATGATGATGAGGAGGAGGAGGAGAATGATGGTGGTGGTGATGATGATGATGATGATGAGGATGATGATGGTGGTGGTGATGATGATGATGATGATGATGATGATGATGATGATGAGGATGATGATGGTGGTGGGGATGATGATGATGATGATGATGATGATGATGATGCTCTTTAAACATGGACTAAATTTGTGATGGATTTTTCTTAATCCTTAAATTATATTTTCAAAATAAAATATCTGCAGCACTCCAATATATCCCTCAATATATACTAGTGTGTACTCCTTGAAAAGCACTGACATAGTGTTCCCCTAGTAAACTTTGTTCATGTTGATTTTATTATCATTGTTCTGCTTAAACTGAGCTCTGGAATGTAGGTAGCTAATCAAATAATACCTTAGTACTAACCACATATCCAACACTGCAAAAATATAGACATGTGTATTAGTTGAGTCTAATATCAACATTAGTCATTTCCTCTTTATTTAGGTGTAAAGCAAAAAAGCATAAATCAGGTAACTGACCCCATTTTAAAAACAATAAAGAAGTTTTTTGAGGGAATATTATCTGCCTACATAAAATAGTGGTCTAAGTAGTTAAATAGTAAGAAGTTCTACTGTCGTAATGTTTATTTCTTTATTTGCCAGAAGGACAATAAGACAATATTAGAATATGGTGCAGTATAATATCATCATCATCATCGTCGTCGTTTAACGTCTGCTTTCCATGCTAGCATGGGTTGGACGATTTGACTGAGGACTGGTGAAACCAGATGGCTACACCAGGCTCCAATCTGATTTGGTAGAGTTTCTACAGCTGGATGCCCTTCCTAATGCCAACCACTTAGAGAGTGTAGAGGGTGCTTTTACGTGCCACCAGCATGAAAGCCAGTCAGGCGGTACTGGCAACGGCCACGCTCAAAATGGTGTATTTTATGTGCCACCCGCACAAGAGCCAGTCCAGGGGCACTGACAACAATCTCACTCGAAAGTCCTTACACATGCCACAGGCACAAGTGCCAGAAAGGTGACGCTGGGCACAGGTGCCATCACGAAGCATAGAAGTGGTGAGTTGCATAAACATATACATGCATACATATCTGTATGCACACACACATACAGATACATACATACATACATAAAATATATGAAGAGAGTGGCCTAGTGGTTAAGGTGTTAGGGTTATGGAATTGAACTCATATAAGGTTGTAAGTTCAATTCCAGGATCAGGTGGTGCACTGTGTTCTTGAGCAAGCTACTTCATTTCACATTGTTCTGCTGCAATGAGTATTAACTAAGTATTGGTGCAGGCTTCCCTCTCTCTCTCTCTCTCACACACACACACACACACACTCTCTCCAGCAGATCACAGAACAGCCATGGCAGATTTTTGATCTGCTCAACCTAGCCATAGCCATTTAGAACTAGATTATCCATTATATAACTTTTTCATGACAATGTGCATTGTTTGAAGGATATTTGACTGCTTCTCCCTATTGCAAAAATTTTACTAATTAATTAGATTTTTCTGCCATACAACATTAACTGACTTATTTTTCAGGGGATGGTCTCATCGTATAATTTCTCTCACTTATAATTCATCTGCTCCAGTCTGTCCAGGTTGTGGGCAAAAAGTATGTGAAGTTTTCATTGTGGACATTGTTGTCTGCAGGTGACACTGCACTTGCAACACACTCTGAAGAGCAACTGCAATGCTTTATGGACAGCTTCTGAAGAGCCTGCCAAGACATCAGCTTAGCCATAAGCTTGAAGAATATTGAAGTGTAGGACAAATGCATTGAGTATCTTGCTATTGTTATTGCTGACAATTGGGAGCTGGAGGTAGTCCACAAGTCCACATATGTTGGATCCACCAACATACCAGTCCCTCCTTAGAGTCTGAGATCAGCAGATTGGAAGAGTATCCTCAACTCTTGCTAGGTTGACAAAGAGGATCTGGGAGAACAGTAAGCTAATGACACACACCTAGATTGCACTCTATAGAGCCTGTGTCCTTCATACAATACCTTATAGCAGCAAAATACTGAGCCTCTACTCCACACAAAAGCATTGTCTTGATGCCTTCCACCCTTGTAGCCTAAGATGTATTTTGGCTATCAAGTGATAGACCAGGTCATAAAAAGTGAGTTTCTAGTCTAAAGGATAAAACTTCTATGAATATTTTGAGTATATACCAAATTTTCTTTTCCTCCCTTTATTGTGGTAAAAAAATTTGGTATATACTCAAAATATCCATAGAAGTTTTATCCTTTTGCTAAAATTTCATTCTTAATAATCTTCTTGATTACCCTGAATTTTAACTTTATACAATAAGGCAATATTGTTTGAAATGATCTTTAGAAATTACTTGATTTATCTCTTTCTTAAATGGCTCTACCCTCTTGATCTTAGTATTTTATAAGGGCCTTTATATAAATAACCCTTCTAAACAAGTACCACTAAGAAACTATAAATATCATGTAAGGAGTAACAATAATAACTTCTTAAACTTATAATATAACCTTTAGTTTATTTATAGAAAGATTAGTGTAAAATATAAATGTTCCATAACTTAAATATTCCTTTAGCTGATACCAGATATCAGTCTTTTATTGATATTAACTAAATATGTAAATATAAAATTTTTAGTCTAATATATTTTGAATTATTATACTTTTCTTATAAATCTTCTCTATTGGTGTTAATAAGCTACATATATTTTACCATAGTATTAGTAATTAAGCTATTTTATTCCTTTTCTATGGTGTTCTGCCCTACTTGATTATTTTATTTCATTTCTTTATTAATTTATAATTAGCCTTTATCTATTCATAAAATTAAACTAATCATTATATCTCTATAAATTCATACTTAGCTTATATAAAACTATACTAGTATATTCACTACTTATAAAAAAACTGCTTAGATTATAGTTTTATTAATATACTAGCAGAAATACCCGGCTTTGCCCGGGTTAAAGAGAATAATGAAATCTAAAAACGCCATCTAGACTACGCAACCCTCAACTGTTAGTAGTTACGATACCATATTTCTACATTAATAACTCTCCAATCCATGCCAGCATGGAACATAGACATTAAGTGGAATGCCAGTCTCTCATCTAGGAGGGCCTTGAAATCAATGTTACCAACTGGGGACTATGTGTGTCGTAGTGATAATAAAAAGACCCAAAGGAGGTCTGCAACGAAATAATTTTACTCAACACTTTGCAAGTGAATCAGTGGAGGCAAAGATGCGT